>NC_024315.1:13516421-13564938 GCF_000523025.1 Cynoglossus semilaevis
GTTCCCTTTGTTTAAAAAAAAAAAGTAGTAAAATACTTGTACTGTAAAAACTGCGGAATAAACCGATAACACCGCCGTCATAAGAATGGAAGAAGACAAAGTAGTGATATCGAGACAAATACTGTCACCTAGTGGATAGTATCTTTAGTACACCTAACAGGATGAAGGATCAAATACCCAGAGACGTTCTGGTCACTGTGAGAATCGAGTTTTTCCCAATCAGTGCTGAAACATTAAATGAAAATTAGGCTATGAGTTACAGAAAGACCCTCACAGTGAGTTATCAACTGAAAGACAATTGTTCAGATTTACAGTGTGTTTGACAAACAAACAAACCAAAAACTTCATCCATGAGGTGAGATTATTTTTTATTTTCCACTTCTCAGCTGCACCGTCCGCTGTTGACACCAAGCTGTGTGACCTGTGCAGGTTAAGGCAGTGCAGACCTGTACAGCCCATGGTACATCCAGCTCACAGAGAAGGAACTAACAACTGCAATCTTCCATTCAGCTGCCAGGCTCCAGCGCCACCTTCTGTCCTGCCTTTCTCAGCACTGTTCTTCTCCTAAAGAGTTTGCGATGTCGCTCAGGTCCAGCGAGTCTGCAGGTATGGGCGTTCTCCGGCCGCTCCGGCTGGAGTAAACCTCCACAGATTTAGAAATAGAATGAACAGAGCGTTCTCTGAAATATCCAAACGCCTCCCTGGCGTGCTCCTCTCGGATGCTTTGCTCAAAGGTCTTGCGTTTGTGCCTGAACTCAATGACAGTCTTGGTGTAGGAGTTTAAGGTGGTGACGGAGGCGCCCATACAGCAGGTGAAGGAGGCCCAGGCCATGCTGGGAGGTGGAGAAGGGAAGAGTGGAGTTATCACAAAAAAAAGGATGTGTATTTTGACTTTTTATACCAAATATTATGATCATGTGAAAGAAGATTAGTGAAGGATGCTGTTAATCCCTCTGACAGACGCAGGTATTCAGGACCACATGTACAACCACACAGTCAAATTACTGTGCACTTTATGTGATTCTTTACACATGCGCTCCAAACAGTGGTGGTGGTTAAGGAAGAGGACTTTTGTCTGGAAGGTCGCCGGTCTGAATCCACCTGCCACCAAGGCTGCTGCCTGCTCACTGTGGTTACGGGTGAAATGCAGAGGACACATAGTTGTGTGCAGTGGTGTGCTGTGTCACAACGACAAATAAATCACTTCATCTAATGTATTCTAAACCCTGATCCCACCATGACTTGACTTTACAGAAACATCAATAATAAACTACTATGTTTTATGCTGACAGAGCATCAAAGGGGAAAACTTCTTTATGTCAAATTGTTCTCAAATATTGTTAAGTTGGAAAAATGTTGTCACTCTTAGTATTAGCAATACCAACCCGTCACTGGAACCAGACACAGGTTCCAAAGTGGGGGGCATGCCCCTGAGGTTGGTTAAACTGTGGGCAAATGAGAGGACTGGCAGGACAAAAATATAACATAAAATAAATATAGACACTTTTGTTACAGCGTTTAAATTAAACCAGTCGAGTACTTTTGAAGCTAAAGATGTGAATGTCAACACTCTCTCATTGAGTGCATTTTTAAGTGTGTACCTTTGTACACCATTAGAGGGCGCCCAAGTACTGCAGGTAGCATGCATATTTCAGTTAGAGAAATATATCTTTATTATAACCAGAAAAAAAGTCATGGGTGAGTTACCAGAAGGACCAGCCATAGTCCCAGTTGTAGGGTCTCCAGTCCGGAGGACCAAGGCTGACTGTGACCTGGAAGACCTGCGTGTACATCACATGCGCCACCATACCAAGAAGACCTGGAAACAGGCACATGGTACAACGGTCAGCTGCCTACATCATGGACAGGACCAGGAGAATTCTCTCTGAAGCACAGACTCCAAGCAATTTAAACGCAATTTTTAAATATCAGCAGAGACCAGTCCAGGGATTATTGCGACCTGGTGTTCTGGTGCCACGTTGGTCTATTGCAATTGTTTTTTTTTTAAGTACAAATATTTTAATTATGCTTTAATTTAAAATTAAGCATAGTATATGCAATTCCTACACATACCACTAGAGGTGGCACTGCCTAGTGTCATGCACATACAATCTGGTTTTCATGAGTTCGGAGGACTTCAGATGGACATATTTTGTTCCCTAACCCCATACCTAAACCCCTGACTTCTTCTTGTGCAGATGAACTGGATGGTGGGATGTGACTGAGGCCAGTTTACCTGAGAGCACAGTGAAGACAGCAGCGAAGGCGTTGAGCTTGAGTCCATCAATGACATTACTGGAGTGGACCAGCTCCAAACACATGAGGCTGAAGCCCACCACCAGCAGAACAATGTACAGCATCTCAGAGACCAGTGACAGCCACAGCATCCCTGCAAAACAACACACAGTGGGCATTCAATCATGAGGTCTCCTGGTCAGAAGACAACAGACAGACTTAAGGAGCGTGTTAAGAACAAAAAGCGGGGGAGGAACTGTTGGGTAGGTTCCTGTAAAATCATGTTGGACTCTGTAAAAACAGCTGAGGAAGGCAGTGATGTTTTGTTGTTTTTTCTTTTTCTATTAGCAAGAAAGACAAGAAAAAGTAGTGATGCTCAAACACAGGCTCAGGGTTCAACAGTGACCTCAGAAAGTCTGTCATCTATCTGTCTATCTATCTATAGCATTTCCCATGGGCAATGTGTGTGTGTGTGTGTGTGTGTGGGGGCGGGGGGTGCACTGGAGGCTACATGGTACAAGATTCAAAATGGTCTAAAAGCTAAGGTCAAATTAGTTCACTGATCAGTGGTTCCAAACTAGGGTACGCTTACCCTGAATGGAACTCTTTGTCATGGTTTGTGGGTGAATCAGGTTGCCATCAGAATTAGGTCAGTGATTGGTTGTAAATACAGCTTGTATGTAATTCCACATAATGTGTGTTCCTGGTACAGCTATAATTGTGGAGACATTTTCTCCTCATGGGGACATTTTGTCCTTGTTAGGACATGCAGGACTAGCTGATCCACTCTGTGTTAGAGGGTATTTCAAGTGTTGATGTTTTGTATGTTTCAGACATGCATTGAAATACCAGTGGTAGTACTACTTCATTGTACATTGCATTACATCACACGGCTTGTGTGGATAGATTATCTAATTATCTTATTAGAACTAAATTCTTGTCTTCACATTTTGGTTTTAGCTGAGGCCTGCGGTCAATGTGGTGGTACTGGAGAGACAAATACTTTCAACCTCCAGTGAGCTGCTGCTCCACTACACTCCATTCATGCCTTTCTACTTGGCAACAGTAACTCAACTCAGCGTGTGACTGCTCCCACACCTTGGTTCACAGCCAACCTACCTGGAGTGTGAGGGAAGAACGCTGCAGACGTAACAACATCAATTATAAAAAACAACATCAACCGCACGTATATATATATATTCTTTTTTACTTTGTTGATCTCACACTGGGGAAATTCTTGTTTTTAACAGAAGCTCTGCTACAACAGGCAACTACTCACTTATTACAAAATGTTACACCAATTATTCTGAATTATTCTATTCAGTGCATCTTTTGTTTCTGAAAACAGAGGGTTGCTGCGGTCCTCAAAGTCATAATGAGTCATATATAAATAATAAGAAAAAAAGGAAAAAAAAGAGTACATTTTGTGCAGTTCACAAATGTATTTCTAATGTTTGATTAACTAGGACAACGACTAATTACTAACTTCCTCGGGACATAGCTCATTCATTTGGGTGACTGCAAAGAACTTTTTAATGACAGGACAGTTAATCAACCTGAGTCACAAAGACTCACCTTTCTCTGAGGCAGGAGCCAAATCGATAAAACTTCGGCATCTCTCACCTGAAAGAGCAGAACAAAAAAATGATGTTGGTTCATTTATATAACACAAAAAGAGCAGAAGTTTCACAGATATTGTTAAAAACCCAACAGTATTACAGTATTATACAGTTTTCCATTAGCGTTAGCTTTAGAAGTCTGTGCGGTCAGATGAGAGTAAGAGCCAATCAATGGAGTGATAACAATAAACACTGTAGTAACGCATAAGCCTTGAAGCTACCTTAGCATAAAAGTTAGGGCTCATGGTAAATGGACAACATCGTGACCTTTGACACTTTGCTGCAGATGTGATGTTTGCACGAGTGTTTCCAGATTGGTTGTAAGTGGAACATTTTAATCAGGCACCAACGCAGGCTGGCAACAGCTGTTTTGAGGAAAAACTCATCAAGGCCACTGTTACATAATCTTTATTAAGGCGAGCTGTGCCCGGCCTGCACCTCCTCCGGCCCCTCCACCCGACAGACACTTGATGAGATAAACATGTGTTCGCAATTCCCTCCTGCACTAATCTCAAAGTGTGACGGCTTTTCATTATAAAGCCCAGTAAAAATATGTCACAGTCAGGGCCCAGTCCGGGCCAGCGACCTGAACCTTTCACACCGTTGACCCGAGCCCTGACACAGCTCGACTCCTCCTGCGTACAGCCCGGCTTGTGATTAAATCTTTGCCTCAACCTGGTGAATTTCATTTTCCATTTCCCTGAGTGACGCTCGTGCACACATCAGTCACAGCCACACGCTCCTGGGAACTCAGCCACGGTACTATATGACCGTGGAAAAGACACATTTTTATGTTATACAATCGCTTATCAGATTGGTCTAAACCGTACGTGTCAAACTTAAGGCCTGAGGGCCAAATGCGGCCCACCAAGCTGTCTTTTGTGGCCCGCGGGAGCTTAAAAAGCATTTAGTAAAGTCCATGCAGCAGAGTTTCTTAACCTAAGGACTGAAGGATTCACTGTGTCCCACTGTGGCCCGGCACCAAATGACCTTCGCGGACCAGGGGTCCCTGATCTATACAGTCTTTTATTTACAACCTGCCCTTCAAGGGCAACTAAATTACTGATATGGCCGCCGGTGAAAATTAGTTTGACAAACTAAACTGTAAATGTGATCAACATAAAATTCTGGTTCTAAAAACACAACAAACGAACCAATAGATCACATGTGTTAAAGTCATGTCCCGTGGGCCAGATTGAGACGTTCTCTTTTCTACAGGAGACCTGGAAAAGTTGGTAAAAGTTTTACCATACATACATACATACATATATATATATATATATATATATACGGTATATATATATATATATGACAATTGATGTGTATAAAAACTTTTTCTGGGGGTCCAGGGTCTACCTAATGCCCCCAAATTGTCCAGGGCCGCCACTGTCTCTACATTTTCACTTATGGTTTCTGACCCAACATTTTAGAACCAGAACACGTCTCTGACTCTTACTTTCGTCGTCGATGTTCTCCTCACATGAGAACCAAATGCCGGTGTGAAACTGGCGGAAGAGGAAGCGGTCGTCCCCAGTCTCCCAGCTGTAGACCACCTTGTTGGGGTCGGTCTCATTCACGCCGTAGTCGATGCACTGGTGCGTCCGCAGCTTGCTGCACTTCGGCTTGGGTACTCTCTGGGTTCCTACGCACCAGTAGGTGGTGATGAAGGCGGTGATGGAGAAGAAGAGGGCGAAGAAGTTGAGGCTCACCGACAGGAGGGTCCTGCATCTGCGAGTGGTCTTCATGTTCCGTCTGGAGACGATGCAGAGAGGACGAGGCTGCGCCGAGGAGCCGAAAAGTTCATGTGTCCAGGGCCGAGGAGACGCGCGAGCTGCTGCTGTTTCCCGAACACGGCAGGTCGGCTGAGGGTCCCATTTGGTGCCGCGTGTCACTCAGATCAGCCCAGTGTCGAAATGTCACAACTCTACCATCGTCGAAGCTAACACGCTGTTCAGCACGCGTCTGTAGGACGTCACGTTGTCAAAGGATTTGACCCTCACTCTGACTCTGGACTGGGATTTACGCATGGATCATCTCTCTCTCTCCCTCTCTCTCTTCTCCCATCAGCCAATTCCTGCTCCTGTATCAGTCACCACATTGTCCATCCATCATCCACCATTTCGCCAAGTTAGAGGCTGTTAGTAAAGATCAAAAGTCAGTTTAAAGTGATAAAGTAATTAATAATAAAGTATTGCATATACTGATGACATGAGAACTCCATTTGTGGTGACCTTCTAGCTGTGATAGAGGGGTGCTGACAGTCAACAGTAACATAAAGCCTAACAGGGCAAGTTGTTAGACCAGGACTTTACCCTGTAAACCTGCTCAAAATGTCATCACAAGTGCAATGCAACCTGATTTGTTTGTCTTAATAAGCCCTTTTAAAAGACTCAGTCAAACCTGTACAATCACATGAGTCACTTTAGACAGAAGTGACAATGATAATGTAACACACAGCCATACACAGGGCTGTTTTACTAAGAAAACACACAGCCTGACGTTCCTGAACATCAGTTCTAGTCCTCACAATCACCTGGTACTAACTAAAATGCCTGGTTGTTCATATTTGCTGATTTCACCTCAGAAAGCAGTTGATTACTTAAATCACATGAGATTTCCTCTAAAAAAAGACATGGTAGAAGTACAAAGTATGGTGGAAATGTTCTGAATAAAGAACGTGTTCTAATTAGTCCAGCCGGTGTCAATAAACAATAGTGTCATGTGACCTCGGCCTGAACTGAGTCAGAGTCACACCTTTATAATGACTGTATGAATATGTAGCAGTGCTGCTGCTGCTGCTGCTGCTGCATGTTGTAGTTGTACACACCAGTCACCGATTACGGAGGAGTAAAGAGGTTGCTGTAGTAATGACACATGATTGTTGGCTTCCACGTCAAACGTGCACTACAGTCTCATTAACATACTGTACATGCTAATACCCAAACAAACAATGGCTGTAATTGTGTGTTCTGTTGTAGGAGACACTGTGTGGAACAGGTCCACACCTCTCACTGTTAGCGCAGGTTATTTTAGGCTGTGCCCCGTGACCTTCGGTAACCCCGTCAGTATGGGCAGCGTATTGGGAGTCAGAGACTTTAGTAAACAGAGCTTACCAGTAGGATGATGATGATGCTGACAGGTAGATAATCCTCAGCCTCTGGTTAACAAGTGTCTTAATGCTGAGGGTTTTTGTCATTTCTGGAAGACCTCAGGGTCAGGGCAGGTCGATTCCCAAGAATTTGATCTAATTAGGGGGAAAAAAACCCTCAGTCAAAACAAACCAGAAAAATAATAATAAAAAAAAAAACAGAAGGTAAACAGTAATTGCGCTAGCTTTCACCTCATCGACTGTATCCAGTAGTCTCACTGTATATAAACCAAGTAATAAATAACACCGTGATTTCCAAGACAGGACCCCACCTGGAACTGCAAAACAAATACATTTTTTTTGTTCAATAGCAGGTGTATTAGGGATTACAGTGTTTGAAGCTAAGACTAAAATGAATATTTCAACACAGAAGGGCTTGACAATAGGGGGCGCTACAGAAAATGTACCCTCACACTCAGCATGCTTTGTTGATGTTTTAAAAAAAACTAGAGGTTTGTAAGATTTGTTCTGTAATGATATGTTTTAAGCAGGTCTAGAGACAAATAGCACAGGCTAACACAGGCTAGGACAGGCTAGCATCTCGCCCTGCGATCCTTCAGCTTAAGCGCCAACAACCTGCAGTTCGAGTGCTGATTCTTACTGCTGTGTGGAGCGTCTCAGTAAGTGTTCCACATGAGTCATGAGTGTGTGCCTGCAGAGAACTTTTTAATGACAGGACAGTTAATCACCCGCAGACAAAAACAATCACCTTCCTGTGACGTTGGAGCCACACCAATGACGCCTGGGCATCTCTCACCTGCTAGGAAGGGAACATGAGAAGATTTAGTCTACAATTTAAACTAGAACAACAGAAACCACACCCACACACACACAACACTGTGTATGTCATAAACACACATATTTTTATTCTTATTTCTTCAGCTTCGTCCTACCGTCTAACAACAGACATAATAGAGATGAAATATTATAAAACACAGCACAAATTTATGTTGTTTCAAAAAACATTGTTGTTAAGCAAATGGCCACACGGTGTAGCAGTGGTCAGTGCTATTTGCCTTACAGTTAGAGAAAGACCAGTATAAAGCCTGGTGTGTGAGAGGAGTGTGTGAATGGGAGTGTGAACGTGGACAGTTTTTATAACTATCCAGAGTGAAATAGATTTTGGATGGTTCTGCTTCTGTTTCTTTTTTTTGCCATTCTTGTTTATTATTTACTGTATTTTATTTACATGGTAACAATAAAATGTAATGTACCTATAAAATAATAAATAATGTAATGTACCTATAAAATGTAAAAACAAATGTACCTAATGGCAAAAATACATGTCAGATACATTTTAAATTCATTTTAATGTAAATTTTAGGTTGACTTTAAGAATTCCTTTGACATTGTGACTGTAGCTTCGCTTATTATTTTCTGGCTAATGTCGTCAATTGTTACAAAAATAAAAAAAGAATATTTCACAATTTCCTTTTCCTGCAGCTGTCTAACATTTATATTCACCACAATAAAAAATACTTTTTTTTTAGTGAGATTATAAAATCATGGGGCTGCGAACACATTTTAATATCCATTCAAACGCTGGTTTAAAGCCCTTTAATCCTAATGGCAGAGATGGACAGATATTAGTGACATACACGTCGTCTCAATACAGTACAGTGACATATTCTGTTATTAAAAAGAAATCTTACATAAGTTATGATGAACAGAAGCCAGAGTGGGTTTGACTGGCTGCTGATACCAAACACAGCCGTCACTATTGGACAGGATATGACATGTGTCCTTACGGCTGTGGCATTAGAGCTGAGCATCATGAATGGTTGAGAGGAGGTTGACAAAAAAAAAAAGATGGAAGGTGGAGTAAATGTTCTTTTGTCTCTGGACATGCACAGCTGCAGCCTCCACATGTGGGGAAGATTGCTGAGCACATAGCAGCCGTGTGGATTAAAAAGATTATTTTGCTTTTCTGAGATCAGTTCATGGCCATAGCTATTCAGGGTGAGTCTCATGCATCACTGGACAGTGTTCACAGTCTTTTATTCTGTAGCTGTGAACACCTTTGGAGCATATGTGGCTTCAGAGGACAAGGTGGTTGGACCTAAGCTCCTTGACAGACGCAGACTTCATCCCTGCTTGGGCAGCAACTTTCGCTGAAAGCTGCTAAGAGTAGAATCTGCCCGTGAAGATTAATCCCCATAATCTGCCATCCACTGATCCTTGAAGTCATACTGTCTGGCTGATCTGAAATCAGCTTATGACGACAGTTGATGCTGTTATGATTGCAGTTGTGTGCTGTGTCAATAACGAAACAAACAAATAAATGAAAAGACGACGGTTTTAGGTGGAACGTCGTTTTTCAATCTGTAGAGGGAAGATGGCACAGTTTGAACTACAACGCCGTGAGCTGTTGGTGATCTGTTCAGAGAGATCAGGGAGACTGGGGCCCTGCGTCTTCTGTTGCTCAAACCGTGGCCTGCAGCCTGAAGTGAACATCAAGAGTGACGATCGGCAGCTTCAGCCGAGGTCAAATTTATGTTTTTTTTTTTAAGGTGACGTGCTTTTATTAACTGTGTAAGTTAGCAGAGATAAACATTTGTGCGCCTCCATGTGACCATACCAACCAAATGGAAAAGGATATAGAAATTTGGTTGGTTGGTAGGGTCACATGGGGGCGTTGCTCTAGCTAGAAGCAAAGAAGTGATTGGCTCCAAATTTCCAGGATAATTTAATTTCTCCACTGGAGAAATAGGTTTTCATTTTCCATACTTTTGTGGAAATGTGGAAGAAATAATCCTGTCTCCAAAAGACTGCAAGCCAATTTTTTTTTTTTTTAAAGCGGCCAAACAATTCACTTTTTTATTATTGTTTCCAGGGTAGCTGAGAATTCAACACAAACAATGAAAATCAAGTGTCAAAAAAGTCTGCGTTTTCCTTGTTGCAGTTTTGTAGCATCTGTGTTGGATGTTAGGTTGGTGTACAGTCAGACAACAAAAAAACATAGGCCTCAAAATGTAATTATTGTTTTTTCTTTTTTTTAATAGGGCCAGCAGACTGTAGGACAGATTAAAATCAGACAAGTGACTCCTCCTCCACATGGTTCGACACATGGTATAGTATTTATATCACACTCTGATTACACTGACACTGGACCAGTGATCTGGTGTAAAATCCCAGATGAGCAACGTGTTGGGATGATTTAAGTTAAAAATAACTTCAGTTTGTCACTGAAAGCAGAGGCGGTCTCTGTGACCGGCTTCTGTTTTTCTCAAAACATGAGAAGTTTTCTCCATTTTTTTCTAAAGGTACAAGCAATTTGTGTTTTTCCTAAGTATTCAGTTAGACGTCAACATTTGACAACCAGTATTAAAGGTACCATTATAATTTATTCATGAGAAAAAAAAAATCTAGTCATTTCATCCTTAGCTATAGACAAAGCATTTACACACACATGCGCGCCCGCACACACACTCACACACACATACACTCACACGTCTTATTAACAATACCTTCAAACCATTTGTGATGCAATAAGTTCACAAACAAAGAAACATTTAGTCATTAGTTGAATCATCCTGCAGGTCAGCGCTGAGGTCAGATACAAAACAGTTATAAAGACGTTGGTATTGCTTCATGAGGACACAGTAAAGGAGCCTTTTTTTCATTATAAATAAACAAGTTAAAAGAAAATGAACAGAAGTTTTTCTGTAAGTGAGGAATGTGATGTTTGTGTCACATGACTCAAAAATAGAGAAAAATAATAAAATAAAGTCAGGATAGCAGGAGAAATAAAACAGACTGTGGGTTTGGCTCCTTTACTGATACATAAGAGAAATGTTGATGGATTCCCAAAAAAAAAAAAATAAAAAAAATAAAAAAAATACCAGGAATGTCGCCTCAGTCTTTGCTCAGTGTTGGACTAGAGACATTTATGCAGAGCTGGAAACGGCCAGTTTCTTCAGATGGTCCATGAAGACCTGCAGGCTGACGTCATCAGTGAGGATGGGAGCTCCAGTCTCCTGTAGAAGACACAGAAGGGGAGGGGTCATCAGTGATTTTCTAAACATTTGAAACCAGCTGCCAGACATGCACGGGGCCATTTAGCTGTATGTGACTATTGAATAAAAGAGTCTGCAGTACCTGTCCCCAGGCGTAGAGGTTGTTATGCGTCTGTGATGGATTGACTTTAGACAACAGGAAGCGAGCCTGAGAGCCGCCATGCTCTGTGTCGATGTAGCGCGGCATGGGGAACCGTGTCTGTAGGATCTCCTGGGCATCGTCTAGAGGAGCCTGAAGCAGCTGCTTGAAGTTCTCATACTCCGGCATCTCCTGGTATCTGGCCTTTCGCCACTGGGCTATGGTCTTTAAAAACAAAATAGGAAATATGAGCACGAGGCAGCGGTGACAGAAACTTTATAACGTCTTCAGACCAAAGTGTCCTGCTCTGTCACCTCTCCATGGTAGATGACCAGCTGGAAGAAAGTGTCCATCAACAGGATACGGTCGGGCAGGATGCTGCTGCTGTCCAGGAGAACAGGCTGTGGAGGGAAAAAAAAAAACATTAAAAATAAATAAATGCACACAGTATTCACATTGTGAGAAGTGTCAGGCTGGCAGGACTGAGCTAAAGCTGATGTACAAGGTGTGATGCTGACCTCTGGTGGTCCATGGAAGGAGTACGAGTAGAGAATGGGCTGGACCATGATCAGGGACTGGGTCAGGTCCTGAGTGACAAAGTGGTGTCTGTAGTAGGAAGACTCATCGGGGCTGTTGTTAAAGACCTGCAGGAACGGTGACCGGCGCAGGTGGAACATAAACTAGAAAAAACAAAACAAAACCAACAGTCAGACAATTGAAATGGTGACTGATGCATCATTTATTACCACTAGGAGGCAGGCTCACCTGTGGGTAGAGGGACAGAGACTCTGACAGCTTGAAGGACGAAGGATCTTCTTTGTTGAACTGTCCAAACTTCTGACACTGAACCAAACAAACAACCACAGTTAGAATGCTGCGTTTAGAGAATCACTGCACTGTCGTTCACACTTCACTGTGTTATTAGACACAGAACAATTACTCCCACTGCACAAATCCAAGCAATGGCAACTATGTGGCACTCCTCTAAGCAGAGTGTGACAAGCAATGGCAACTATGTGGCACTCCTCAAAGCAGAGTGTGACGTGTGTGTGTATGTGCGTGTGTGTGGTCACTCACCAGGCGAATGAGCTGCCTGTCCAGCCAACGCAGAACATCCGGCCCCTCCTCCGACTCAGCTCTAAAAACTCCCAGACGGGCCATGAGGACAGCGGCAGCTTCCTGGTCAAACGAGGTCTCAATGTGCTGAATCTGAGACTGTGCATCTGCCCAGCTGGGGGAGGGAGGGGGAGACACGAAGAATGCAAAAGTGCAGGTAAGCATGTGGGTGTGGCAGCAGTGACGCACAAGAGAGGACTAAAGGCTGGGACGTGAACGCCCACCGCAGTGACGCCAATGTTGATTTGCAACACAAAAGCAGAGTCTTACTTCCTGGCAATGGTGGTGACCCGTATCCTCCTCTGTGTGTTGGAGTGCTGGTACTGGGTAACGAACTGTATCGCTCCTCGTCCACCCTGTGGGATGGGGGCGTTGTGCTACACAAACACAAACGATAGAAAAAGTGATAGTTAACAATTATTGAATTTTTTTAACACTAATTTCGTGGTTCTCAAAGTGGGGGGCAGGTCACTATAAGTGGGCGCAATTGCAAATTCCAATTATTTCTAACTGACTTGTGATTTTATTTCAATGTTCTAAATAAAGTTCAGTTAAGCATCGAGGCAAGAACCACATAAGGTGGGAAGGAGCCTTTTAGCTCAAAGAAAAACCCCAACAAAAGCCCCTGTTGTACATGCTCCGTCATTAATGTTCTGATATCCTGTCCACTTAACGGCTAATGTTGGTTGCCGTGTGTTCTTTACCTGGTTGACCACTTCAAAGTAAAGGCCTAAAGTGGTGGAGGGAGTGAGGCTGCACACTTTCCACTGGCTTGTGCCACCGATGCCCATCTCCTAGAAGAACAAACAGAGAGAGTATTGTGTTGAGAAGGACGGCTCTCAGATAAACAGGAGTCAGAATAAACAGGGCTTTGTCTGGAACAGTCACTCACAGTCTCTGAAACACAGGATCCTTTGGAGTTGAGTGAAACACAGGGTCCAATGGCTCCACAGACCTTCAGCTCCCTGGATGTCTATGAAACAAAAGACCGTAAACTTAAATGAGCTGAAGTTTCACTGCTTAAAACTGCAGTAACAAGTACAATCAGTTATTTGGTAATTCACCTAAACTTTTACCATTTTAGTGTCGACTCCCTGATCAATTCACCAATGTTATTACCTGTAGTTGGTAATTCAAAAACATTTTTTTCTTCAATATTGCCCGTTAAATTAAGGGTTCTGCGTTTGCAGAAAATCAATAGCACTGAAATCTGAGACACAATAATCAACACTCATTTTGACTCTACATGAATGTCCCTTTACCTTGACTTCCAGAACACCTCCGAAGGCCATGCGGAAGTCTCCATTATAGTCCTTACTGAAGACTCTCTGGAAGGTTTGCTTGAACAGAGACGTGTTGAAGGAGTCTCCCATCACAATGTGGCCTCTAATATTAGCAACAATTATAAAGCAGAAACCATGATTACAATTGTAAAAAGGTTTAAAAGCACACCCTGTACTGATGCAGAGATAAAGGCTGATGCCACATACCCAGTGAGATTAGATAAACACTTCATCTCCAGGAGTCCAGTCTGGTCCAGGGCACAGGCGTAGATGTCAATACTGTGGCCGTTCACTGCTGAGCGGTTAGCAAGTGCCTCATAGTACTGTTCAATACAAACCAAAATAGCACAGAGACACTGTTTAAGTACAAGGTTTCATGTTGTTTATTAATAAATCCATAACGCTCCACTTACCTTGGTGGCTTTCTTCAGATGACGAGCGTTGTCCTTCTGGATGTCATGCCAAGAGCGGATAGGTGTTTTCAGCTCGTCACCCACGACCATGCCTGGGCCCTGGGTGGGAGGGCCTCCGATGAACAGCATCACTCGAGCCCCCGTGTTAGGGAAAGTACCCTGTGGTGGAGCAGAGGAGTTCGGTTTTAGTTCAGAAATCAAGGACATTTTTATTCAATTTTTATCATCACTAGGTGCATTGTCTTCTGGCTGACAAACATTACATGCATTACTGCCATCTAGTGGGTTGGGGTGTGTGGATTTGCACCAGAGAAAAGTGGCCATTTTCTTTATTTTAATGAATTACGTTTTCATTCAATACAGAATGTGGATGAGGAGGATTGCTCCTGAACCAACTTCATCTTGGATTACAGCCATTTGTGTAATCATGATGAGGTGAGACCCAGTCACTCAAGTCAGTCAGAGAGTCCTATTGTTAAATTACTGAAAATGTAGACCATGCAGTCAGATGACAGTGAGGTCAGTCTCAGTCTCAGACCCAAAGGTTCTGTCTTCCTCTGGTCGTACGGTATAGTTTGTCTAAACTAACGCAGTCATCACAAACACGCTGTAAAAAGCATGTATTACGGTGTAGCTAAAGGGCAATCCTGAGGCCAACATGACAAACAAAGTTCAGAGTCTAATCATCTGGAACTCTGTTGGACATTATCATAGTTTGGAAAGAGTCCAAACAGTAACTGAGCTGATGGACCACACTGTTACTCCTAAGCTGTGACTCTGTGTTTGAGCTAAGTTCCTTGGTAATAAGTACTCATTCACAAAGAACAATTTAAAAGAAAAGAAAAACAGCCACTGATGATGAATTGATTAATTAATGACCTGTTAATCAAGTCCGTTGGAGTCGAGTCAAAGGCACGGAGCCAAGTTTGAACATGTAGTTTTTAACAACACAGAGATTTGCATAATGAATAATAAAACAGGAAGAACAGGAGAGAAAACAAACAAGAGTTTTACTTCAGGGAAAAAAGCACAACATTGACTTTTGCTGCAAAAAGAATAGTCTTCCTGCTGTAGCAATACTTGTGGGGAGATTTTGGAGACCCACACCTGAGGGTATTCTGATATGGTTAGGGGTTATTAGGGTCAATAAGGGACCCAGTGAGTAAGAGAGTATTCAAGATTCAAGGTTTAGTCTGGAGTTAGGACTAGAATTGGGGCCAGGATTAGGTTTATGAAGTGTTCGTAGCATGTTAATAGCCCAGCAGTGATAACATCTGTTCATGTTCAGTGTTTTTTTGGTGTAGACACACACCTCCAACAGACCCACAGCCACAGACAGAGCGACCCCGGTGGAGCGGAGAGGACGTTTGCCCTGAGGGACGGGCCAGGGATCTCTCTGAAGCTCACCCAGCAGGTCAGTCAGATTCATGTCAACTCTGTGCACAGGCTGGAGGAACCTGAACACACGAAGATACACGTCAGTAAAAACTAAATTAATCAACAAAAGTTCTGTTTGACTTAGAAAAACATGTCAGAGGAGTAACTGCTGTTCTATCGTTACCTGCAGGAGGCAGCAGCTTCCTGAGGAGCCGCTGGGCGACCTTGGGGTCCTGCTGTCCCGGGCTTGGTCAAACCAAGCATCTCCTGTAAAACACAAGACAAAGTCTTTCGTCAGTGTCGCATTTTACCGTGGACCTAAAATTCTTGTTTGCTATGATCCTCCGGGTCAACATGTTTGACTGTCCACGTCACCTGGATCTGTTTGGAGGACAGGTCCTTGGTGCCTCTGAACACATAACTCTTGGCAATGCCTTCACAGCTGAGCTCGTGAACCTGGACCATGCGTCCAAATGTGATCAGGCCCACCAGGGCGTTGGGCGGCAGGAGGCTGAGGGACATCTGGAGGGACTCTTTCAGGGCCTGAAGGTCCTCCTCTTCCAGACAGGTGTCCACCACATAGAGGAAGACCAGAGGGGATGGAGGTCCACGCTATGAGAAAGCAGAATTGTAGAGTTGGATGATGTAAAATTCTCACTTCCTCAATTGGAACAATAGTTTTGTATAAGCAAAGACGAAAAATTACAACTTCCTGTCAGCTGAAAGTTTTGAAAAATATTTGCACATGCATAAATATTATTGGATCAGTTCAAATTATAAACATTATAATTTAAAGTTTATGTATCTCTCAAATTTATAAGATTTACTATCAACAACCAATTTAATTCAGTAGCATTTTACAGAATTCATTCTTTGAACACAAGTATCATTAGATTTTCAAAATTGCTTGATTTACATCATGACCTGTTTGATCTGCAAATGAACCACAGACATTTAACTGTATCAAGGATTCAGTCAGCGGTTCCTGTCAGTACGTACATAAGATCACCCTCAGGTCGAAACATTAAAATATGGTTTCAATTAGAAACTGTAAATATTTAACTTTCCACAGCACAAAGTGAACGCCTGAGGTCAGGGTGCAGACGTGAATGTGTGTTTACCTGCACTATGTACTCAATGGTAGAAAACTGAGGCATCAGTTCAGCTGGTTGGTTCATTTCTGAGATACCAGCATATGACGGAGGGAACTGCAATGAGAGAGAGGAAACAATATTAAACATGAATGTGTGTCCTCAGGCAAAAGTGATTCAGTATTACTAAAGACTTGTCAACGTGTCATGTTAAACACCAGTATAAGGTCTACAGTATGTCATTGGCAGGTTAGTACCAGCACTTACTGGGTTTCTCTGAAAGCAGAAGTTGCATGCCCATATTTTTGCTCTGAAGTCCACTTGACTGTAAAGGAGATCGATAATGTTTAAAAAGACGAAAATGTTTAAAAACAAATTTACATTTGCAAAAGCTATCTTTAAAACTTAAAGCCATTTAATTGAAAACTTTTACAAATACAGAAATAACACCTTCAAATAATAAACACGTTATTTGGCCCAGACTCACCAGAGTGGGTTCAGCACTGCTTTGCAGTTGGCCCGGCTGCATAGAACAGGTTCATACTGGACGGGTGGTAGGTCGGGCCTCTCCTTTAGGGGTGTGAAGAGGCAGGAGACGGGGACCACCAGCCGGGTGGCCTCCAGTCGGCTGGACGGCCAAAGGTTCCAGCTGAATCTCACCCCATCCCTGTCTTCGTTTTGTTGAATGAACTCCTGGTACGTCGCCATCACTGTGCTTCACTAAAAGAACAAAGAGCCCAAGACACCACAGGTGAAGCGGCTGGTTCGATTGAAGGATTGAAGAAGCACCAGCCACACTGGTGGTTTTCGGCGTCACTAACAAACACTAACTCTGCTGAGTGTTTCCACTGAGCGCCTGCGCTTTATACATGTGCTTCTTTCTCTCAGCTGCTAATATAAGACGTATTTGAGGATGTGACGCACAAAGTGTCTTTAGAAAACCTGTCCAACAGGTCCTAATGGGACGGAACAAAGCTGAGGAATTCCAGCTGAACCCAGAGGCTTTCTCAGAGGCTGACGTGTGACAAACCTCCATGACGCCAACAGAAAGGAGTATTTTAGATACAATTTCCAAAGTAATCATTAAATGCCTTTAGGTTTACCTGTAGTAACTATTAAAACCAGCACTTAACAAAGGGTATGTACTTGAAAAACACGTCTCTATTTTAAAAGAAGCCACCAACTGTGCAAAGACATGCATATTCTCACAAAATCGAACTATAAAAACCTGTTTAATTTGATTAATCGAGGTCAAAAAGGATTTTTTTCTGAACATTGCTGAAACAGAAAGTACATTTTCTGCAGGTTGATGTTGACATCTGTTTTTATTTGTAACTAATTCAAATGATGGACTTATTAATATGAAAAAATGCAGAGACAAATATACTAAGGTGTAACTTCCAAAAGTTATAAAACTATAAACAATATCTTCAGAGTTTAATACTGTTCATCTTGATGGTGTGTTGTAGAACATGTGTTTCTTCTTAAATTTCAGTCCAGTCGACATTGTATTTTTGTGGGCGAAGCACTCTCACAAACTTGAAACACTTACACAGCCATATATCGCCAAAGGATACAAATTTCTCTGTTCTGGGACCCATATACCAAGAGCCCAGAGTTATCCGGCCCAAAACTTCCCGGGGACAGAAATATTTTCACGTCCCTCGTGGTCCCCCGACCCACACCCCTGCAAATTGAAACACTATTGAGAACCTAATAATGTGTACATTTTTTTTATCTGTACAAACCACTGTGTGAGTTGCTGCCACCTTGTGACTGGAGGCTTGTTATCATTCATGCGTTACAGCAGTGGTACACCTATGTCCGTATTCCACTGGAAGCCCCTGGCACCTCATCACTCCGCCCTAGGGCGGCCCACCGCCTATTTGAGAAGTACTGACCTAAATGCAAGGCCATATTGGCACTATAGCTCTGGGATCTGTAGACTTACTGCTGGGTAAATGTCACCTCAGTCAACCTGTTTCCTCACCAGCGTCAAAGTAAGCGCTAGAAGGAGATAACACGGGGCGTGCCATTTTGCATTGCTAAAAACAATGTGGAAAAGGTTGGTTTCCAACAACTAATGAAAACAGAGGACCCAAGATACAGTTTACTGTCTAGATTGTCTACATGTTTCATAGATAGTCAAACTCGCAATGTATAACGAAAAAAAAAGGGAAAAGGTAAAACAAACCTTGCCACAGATTAATTTGCACAGACACACTTCATTTCGTTCAAACTGTTGTGACTTTTTTCACTGTTGTGTCCTGTTTGATTTGAATGTGTCTGTGCAACAAGAGTTATCAATAAACAAACTAACAAATTGCTGACAGCAACCCATTCCAAAGAAAGCATAGAATGTTGTAGACTTATGGGAGGTGCTGCAATAAAGTGGTAATACAGTAACAGGCTTGGTGTTTAAAACTGTGTATAAAAGATGTGGCTACTCCTTATTCAAAGGTAACTGTTGACTCACCAGTTTGTGTTTAATCTGGCAGGATAATTCTCTTCATTTTAAGTGGTTCTCTTTTCCACTTAGCAAAAAATGATCTTCAAGGTACACCAGAAACTATCAGGTGTCGTCTGCCACTGCTGCTGGACTTAAGTAGGATATATGACTTCTTAGCATGTGGCAAAAAAACAAACAAACAAAATGTTTTGACATGACTTAATCCACCAGCCTTTTCTTCAGTTGAACAACTATTAATAGTCCATTTCTAGCTGTAAAACGCAGTCATTGTCAGAAATATTTTACAGCCTGTGAGAAATCAAGATGATAAACTGTCCAAAGTTCAAAGATAATGGTTTACAAATGCATGCATATGACTACATTTTTGTAATTGTTAATGCTAGTGCCTTTGAAAAAAAAATCAAATTTTGTTTTAGTCTAACAGTCAATGGGTTTCCGCATTTTTGCAAACTAATCTGCTACAAAGCAATTGTTAACTACCAAACAGTTGACTGATTTATCTACTAATCATTACTTTTTTCTTTTTTAAAGATTAGTCCTACAGAAAATTAAATTGAAGCTTAAATTAAAGCCTTCTATCCCAAAAAAATGATGTATAAAAAATAAGACAGGGAACGTGTGTAAATGAAGACAAAAAAATTTCTTTGAGTAACAATTCAATTTACATGTGGAAATTGGTAGAGTTCTAAATTGCACATTAAATCACTTAAACAACATTGTACACAAAAATAAAATAATGTACCCCCAAATAGACATAAGTAGAAATAACACTATTTTTGTGCTGTTTTTATAGTGAGCTTTAAAAACTATTTCTAGTAGAGTGTCAGCATCATATTTCATGCCTTACATTGTATTATAATTTAAATGATGGCATGTAGGATTTCCAGTATGCCTGTCACATTAGTGGGTAAAAGTGACTGTTGTCCTGTAAGTTGTGTTTCCTTATGTAAACCGACCTTTGACCTCCTTATCAGATAGAGAGAGCCGGGGTGATGTTACTGGGGGCATTTTTAGAGAACATGGTTTCGTCCAAACACAAATACAGTTTGCAGTCATTAAATGGGAGTAAAATTACACAGTAAACAAACCTGATAGCACAGCGAGTGGAAATGACAGGTATTAGGTAGCCTATCATTGACAAAAGTAACTGTAAAGTTCCTAGTGAAAGAAGATAATCGTCTAAAACAGCATGTACTAGAAAAACGATTCAAATATGATATAACTGTGTATTCCTGCGTGACATCGTTAACAGGACGATATTTTTCATCCACTGGTTGGCAGCTGATCTGCTTACGAATCAGGCTAAAGCCGTTCCGTAACGAACCTGTACTTAATCTTATATTCAAACAGGTCTGCGGTGCCACAGCAGCCGTCGGATGTGCTAACAGAATGTAGCATTAACCCACTTCCTGTCGAATCTTAAGTCTACACACACAAAAACCGGCGACATATTTTCGAACAAAAATATAGTCTTCCGCTTACCTTAATGTTGGGCTTTGCCTCGGTGGGGAACAACAACGACGGGGTGCTCTCTTATCAAGAAAATGTTAGAGCATATGATGGCCAAACGCCGACGACTGTTGAGAGGCAGAGAAGGACGACGATGAGGAGGGATCACTCCCAGCTATCAGCCGGCTGCTGCACTTTACTACACTGACGTGTTACTCCTCGGTCCCTCCACTCCGATTGGCTGTCCCAGCAATGACGTCATCGAGACGCGTGTGCGTTTTGAAAGAAGAGACGTCTGGGATGTGAAGTTTGAATTAAAAAAGCTGTTAAAAGTCCTCAGAAAATATTATCTTTTCCATTTCCCTAAAATTCGTCAATTTTAGTTTCATTTGAGCATTTTTTCTAGATGCCACAATATTGAATCCATTACTTTAGTCAATCAAACAATAATATAAGTAATAATTTAAAGTAGGCCTAAATTTAACTGGGAAATTGTATGTATCAACAAAAGCCAATTTGAACCTGAGAAGTAACAGAATTTTCATTATAAAAGGATAATCAAATTAATAAAAACGTTTTCTGAACTGTGCTTGGGTATGTCAATTCACCACGACTTGTTTGGAAATGATTGAACACTAGGTGGCAATATAACCAAGAAATCATTTTGATGGACCACAAACCCGGTGAGGAGAAGCAAGAAGGTGGAGGATGAGGATGGGAGGAGCGGGGACCCTCCTTCTCTCCTCCTCTCTCTCTCTCTCTCTCTCTCCCCCCCTGACTCTGTCGCGTATGTCAGCGCACTGAACAGGAGGCAGGTGTGTGCACCGACTGTCTGCACAGCTTGTGTCATTTTCTCCACGTCTGCCACTGCTGCTGGACGCCAAATCCGGAGAGGCGGCAACTCTGACTCTGCAAGTCTGCTGCAGGGACTGTTTCCAGGACGGTGAGGATGTTGCAGTGAAGGCAGGAGAAAAATAAAGAGAGACTGGGAGAGAGAGAGGGAGAGAGAGAGAAAGAGAGAAAGACTGAGAGAAACAGAGCATCCTCTTCCCCGCTGCTGCTTCAGCCGGCATCCTCAGCTGTTGCTCTACAGGAAAGAGGACAAGTCTCAGGAGCCACAGGGGAAAAGGGCCAAACTATGTCTTTCATTTCAAAGCGGTGAACGCTATCATTTCCCCCCAGTCCAAAAAGTCGAAGGGAGAGCGGATGCGAGCAGAAGTCTTCAGCCAGCCTCTGAGTATATCCTGCCCGTTGTCGGAGCCGTGCCCATGGAGAAAGCGACTCCGCCGCCCCAGACCCAGCCCCAGCTCCAGCTATCGATAGCGAAGACGGAAAGTCCAGCTGAGGACATCTCCGGTCTGAGTGACGAGGAGCTGCTCAAGTGGTCCAAGGAGGAGCTAGTGCGGCGCCTAAGGCGTTCGGAGGCCGACAAGATGAGCGTGATACTGGACCACGGGAATCTTATCCGGGAGGTCAACCGCAGCCTCCAGCTGCACTTGAACGAGATCAGGGGACTGAAGGTGAGCACTGAGCAGGGGCGCGCACTGGAGACGGATGAGATCATAGGTTTGGAGCGCACCTGAGAACGCGCATAGCATGAGGCGTGTAGCGACTATAGATGTTTCTATGGCTGAGCCTGTGTGTCATGTCATGTCTCTGAAGTTTTCTTTTCCTTTCTTTCACCTCTTAACATTCAGAAAATGTTCTTACAAGTCCAATGCAACATGATTTGACACCAGCCTTAGTGTGTGCACAGTTTCTGCGCCAATAAGACCCATAAAGAGTACAGTGTCTTCTTGAAAAGTATTTTTTAACATCTCTAGTAACGTGTCGGAGATAAAGGCCAGGTGTATTTAAATATATAATTTAATTGCTTCTCAAAGCTTTGAATTTTCTTTTGATGATGTTTTACCTTTTCGCTGCCTTTGCTGAACCTCTTGCATTTTTCCAACACTTGTTGAATAGAAACATCTAAGCTTCATGTTGTTTCTCTTGTTGCTAGCCACTGATGCAGCCAGCTGCTTCCTACTCACCCAGTATAGCTTCTTTACAAAGGAGAAACTTGTTAAAATTTCAACGGAGCAAATTGTAACAGTGTTATTGAGCTCCCACACATTTAAAGACCAATGTTATAATGTCTTAGGCTGTGTTCGCTGGTTTTAGCTCTTATCCTATTAGCTTTGCCGCAACACATGACATCAGCTTGAATATTATGGTACATCATTAGGTATGATTAAAATTGTATTAATTTTGCCATGTGAAGTCATGTAGGTCATTAATGTACAGTATCTTCTATTCAAAAGGAAAAAAAATGTTTTAGTTGCATAATTTGGTATCCATAGCAATGGTGGATGGCAGTTAAAACACTAGTGTCCATAAAATATCTATGCGTTGTGAATTATTGACAAAGTTAGACATTAAAACTAAAAGAACAAAGTGCAAAAAAGCAGAAACACAGCTCTTCCTGCAGTGGAGACATCAAGCAACCATCTTCATTTCAAACTTAAACAAACAGGGTGACAGGTAAGAACTATGACTTCACAGCAAAGGTTCAAAACAAACTGTTCAATTCTATAAAAATGTTGTTGGGCAGGCTCCGCCCTGTCTCGTTAGGAAGCACTTCATGTTGCATTGTACCTGTGAGGTTTTTTTAGCATGCTTTGATCAAAGTAAAAGCTCACTCGTCATCAGCAGAACAATCTGATTAGGTTGAATAATTTATATAATGACAGTGCTCCTAAAACAGAGCCATTTGATCAAGTCAGCAGGAGTTTAATCCAGGTTCATCCAACCCTCAATGCTGACTTTTTGTTAAGATTGGACTCCTGTGTCATCGTTGCCTTTTAGACGGGAGTTGGATAACTAAAATCAGAAGTAGGTTATTCAAAGGTATTCAGATACACTTCTCAAACACATGGAAGTAAATCTTTAGCAGAGCAGTGAGGTAAAGATGGCATCGCCTTCGTAAAGCTCCAGCTCTGTTCCTCTGCCAGCAGGTCTGTTCACCAGACTTCTGTCTTTCTCTGTCTTCATACACCTCACATTCTTGGGAAAAAAAAAATCTCATCATAAATCTACACATGCACACAGCTCAGGAGGGAAGGGTCTGCCTTCACAACATCGTGGCATCTGCTCTGAAAGTAAATGCAGGAATTCTCCTTCTCAGCAACCTTTACTCAGTGCCGTCTTCTTCCCTTCAACACTAATGGGGGCAACGTAGCACAGTGTCCACAATGTTTACTGTTCAGACTCAGATATTTATAGCCTGAGGTAGTCTCAGATGAAGCACATGGGGATCATTTGCCTTTGTGGGAGAGCTCGTCACCTCTCCACCCATCCAAGCTGCCTAATTACACAGAAATTACTGAAGGGTAAAAGACAGGGGGCAGATTGAGAAGGAAGGGAAATGGGAAGAGAGAAATCTTTCTGGAATGACAGGGTAAAGATAAAGCCGAGGGAAGTGTTTGACTGAGTTACTGTTTTTGGTCTGAATTGTTCACAGAATATGATGATTTCAGTTCTCATCCAGGCTCTGTGTGGTCTCCTGGTCCTCCGCAGATCATTCACATCTGCAGCATGTACTTCACAGGGAACAGCATGCACTAAGTCAAGGGTTTTATGCACAACACAGAGAGGATTAGGATTTAATTTCATCATGATTGCCTTCAGTGTTTGACTGATTTTGAAAAAAAGAGCAATTAAGTGGATTGAAACCAGACAAAGGTTGCATGTAGATTTAAAAAATGATTAATGGGAAATATTAAAAGGAATTTGGTTTTGTACAAAATGTAGCACATCTGTGATGTTATATTTACAAGGCTAAAAATATCGAGACACGGAAATATCACGGTTTTCAATCAATTTTGCTTTTATTTCTTCTCCAGTGATCACAAATGTTATCCTACAATTAAATTGTTAAAAAAAACTCAATATATCGTCATGCCTGTAGTATTGCAGTATATTTTATCGGAACCTTTGTATCGTGATACTTCTCATATCGCCAGATTTTTGCCAATAGACACCCCTAGTTATAATCCTGCCATAACAACAATTCAAGTGCTGAGCTAAACTCCAGTGTCTTTCTTTCTCTTTTTACTCAGGACATTAACCAGAAGCTGCAGGAAGACAACCGAGAGCTGAGGGACTTGTGTTGCTTCCTGGACGATGACCGACAGAAAGGGAAGCGTGTCTCCAGAGAGTGGCAGCGCCTTGGACGGTACAGTGCTAGCATTATGCGCAAAGAAGTCACACTCTACCTACAAAAACTCAAAGAGCTGGAGCTCAGACAGGAGGAGGTAATTCGTGAGAACCAGGAGCTGAAGGAACTCTGTCTGCTGCTGGATGAGGAGAAGGGAGTGGTGGGAGGAGGTGGTGGGGGTGGAGGAAACGGAACTGTAGGGAACACAGGGATGGGAGGATGCCGCAGTTCCATTGACAGCCAGAACAGTTTGCTGCTGGTGCCCGGACAGGGGCTCTTGATGAGAGACGTGGGGGACGGGAGCAGCACGTCCAGTGCCGGGAGCGCCGACAGCTCCGATCACCCCCATCATAAGCAGCCTCACCTGTCTGCAGGAGTGGGTGGAGTTAGCATTACTGCTGATAAAGGTAGTCCTGAGCTTGTCCACAAACCCAGGTGTAGCAGCATCAGTGCAATAGGAGGCAGTGACAGGGAGGTGTCCAGTTCTGATCTCCCAGCTGCTCGCCACCGGAGTACAAGCCTGGAGTACCCTTACACCCTGCCTCAGCTCAGCCGACCCCGCTGTGGTTCTATATCCATTCCTGATCACAGTCGATCCCTCAGGGGCCTCAGTCCAGAAAAGTATGGGAGGAACTTGGGTCAACATAGTCCAGAGCCCCACCCCAAGCACCACAGCTCTGACCTCCTCCTGGGCCAGAGGCATCACTTCCTGAGCCAGGGAGGGAGCGGGGAGCTGTTTCAGAGGCACCACAGGAGCAGCATCAGCAGCACAGGCTGTGGGAGCCCCGAACCCCGACAGGCACATTTAGGGGGCAGTGAACACCTGGAAAAGGGCTGTCCGGTCCCACGGGGCAGCCCGGAAACTCATAGGCATCAGTACAGCATGAGCCCGGATCACGTGAAGTTTGGCAGCCCGGTGAGAGATGGGCAGCGAAGGCCAACTGGAGAGGATCTGTCACCACATCATAGGAGCATCTATAATGGAATGAATGGTAGGTACACCAGTACACCACAGCATGTGTTGACAAATATGGAAGAATGTCAAGAATAATATATAAAAGTTTAACTGAAATTTTAGAGTCCCTCAAGCCAGGTGTCTGACCTGCAGTTGAAGCCTCCACAAACACATGCTGGGAGCTGAGACGGGATTTTTAGCATGAGGTCCTTTGCTGAAACACATTTGATGTGTATATAACAACACATGTGCAGCCTAGTGTTTATTGTTGTAGAGCAACATTAAGTAGATGGATGGAGTAGAGATGACTGGACATACAGTGGCTGTTATTCTGTCATGCTTGTCAAGTGTGAACTGATGCATTTTACCAATTAATCAGTGCTGTTTTCACTGCACTCATTATAAAATCGTATAATTTAGACTAAATTTCTCTGTGAAAACTCTGTCAAAAATCGCTTTACACATGGAAAGAAAAACTCCTCCTCAGTCTTCCTGGTTCTGACTGCTGCAAAAATTTACAGCATTATTGATTTTATTTGTTTCTCAAGAGGAATGTGGGCCGACTCAGAGGCTGAGAGATACAGAAAATAAGGGCTTCAGAGAAAAAATCTGTTCCTGGGTCCTGTTGTACAGAAAGATTCAGTTCATTTGACGCAGACACGCAGACACATGACGCCACAGCCTCGTGCATCTCAGTGAGATCAGTGAAAATGAAGGTCGCCAGGAGAGAAGCAGGAATATCAAGGCACAAACTTGGCCGAGGCTTAAATACCTCACAGCTGCTGATAATGATTCAAGGGTGGAGATGAGGTGGAGGTAGCTGTGGTGGTGGGGTACGGAGGGGCTCAAAGCTGGCTGACGCTAAAGGACAACTGGTCAAGGTGAAATATCACAGCTGACTCTTCAAGACCAGCCTGGAATTACAACAGGAGCAGACACAGACCAAACAGAGCAGCGTAAACCCAACACTGACAGGAAGGAGTTCAGTTACTGTGCCTCTCATGTTGGCATGTCAGCAGAGACATCTGAGCATCTCTGCTATATTTAACAACTCACCACGTACACTCCTGTGGACCAGTGTGTTACAGGTTAAACATGGCAACACAATAAATGGGCCTCATCTGCATGCAGTAGCGAGCGGGCTGCGACCCTCGGGCTACCAGGGTCATTCATGTATGACCTCCACTGTACATCCCCCACATGTGTGCAATCATTTGTGTATGACAGTGTGATGTGTGTGACATATGACAGTTTGCCATCCCTGTCTAATGGCTTTAGAAAGAGTGGTGGGCTACACAGTGGGAAAGTGGTTAGGACAGTTCGATCCCCATTGGTTAGTGATGCTGCAGTCATGAAAACAATGTTACATGTTCTCGCCTCTAGTTTTTAGTTGTTTTTTTTTACTATCAGGGTGACTGTTAGTGTGAATGGATGTTTTCATCTACAGTATATGTGACCCTATGATAGACTGGAGGACTGTGGCCCTGCCCTTGTCCATGACCTCTTTGACCCCCGGAAAGGACTTTTGCAGGAGACTTGTCCAAATCTATTGGAAGACAATGCTTTTTCCAACTACATCTACCAAAAAAGGCCAAAAATAATGCTGCTGAATTAAAAAATGACTGACGTACTGTATGCTTGGCCTTTTTGGTGAATCTATGGTTGACAAATGAATGAATTTAAAATATTTTTCTATTAGTTTAAAGAAAGCTTAATTATCCAAGATAAACAAATTCACAAAGATGCATAATGTCTATAATTCAAGACCTAATCCTAAACTTGGCCGGCTGTAACTGTGACTAAAAAGTGTCTGCTGCTATTTGGTAATCCCCACAGATTGTAGCGGATTATTATAAGGACAAGCCCAACATTCCTATGCATTAGGAAGTCTCTGTCTGTAGCTTTAATGAGATTTAAACTTTTGGTGAAATATGAAACCCACACAGAACATTTAATCTAAAAAATCCATATTCCCAGGAGGCCTGGTTGTTTCAGTGTAACACATACTCTTCACCCAACAACCTGTGATCATAAATATGTCATCAAACATGTGTGTCTGTGTGTGACACAGCAGTTGGGTTGTGTGAGTGTGTATGTGTGTGTGTATGGGTGTGCCTTGCTCCAGCTGCATCACGACCTGCTGTCTGTCAAAAAGGCAGTTTATCAGCATCATAACCACGGGGGCTACCCTGACCCCACTGACCCCGCTGACCCGACAAGGACCTTAACTTCAGGTGTCATAACAAAGTATTTACACATGATTTAAGTCATTTAATCAAACACTGGACCAGAAGTCAGAGAGCTTTATGTCTTCATTTTGAATTGACAAATCATGCCTTCCTACCACAGCTGAATAATAATAATAACAATAATAATATTAAAACACTGGTGCCAGAGAAAAAGAAGGAAATGCATTGGAGTGAGATATGACAAATGAAAAGAGCAGGTTTGTGGTCATGTCTGTGATTATCACTCACTGACCCGTGCTCACTGCGCTGTCCGTTTTTAGGATGAAGAGGGAATTAAATTCCAGTGACGACGCAGTACACTTCACTGCCTGGGATTATCTCCTAAGCCCTTTGGTCAGTGTTATTTCATTTTTCATGTATTTGTGTGTGTCTGAGTGTGTGTGAGAGAGAGAGGGGAGAGAGAAAGATAGAGAGAGGGGAGAGAGAGTCATTCCTGTAGCTGCATTCAAGTTTTCCATCAGCATTGATGATCATTTCATCAATTCTTCTCTAATTATTGATTCTGATTCAATAATTATAAAATCCTATAAAGTCTGATAATCTGACGTCTAAATTACTGGCGGGTCAGGATGTTAGTTGTGTGTGTATTATGGCATATCTGGTTTCTGACAATAGTGTTTCCCATTCAGGAGTGGAAGTTTCACAGTCGTATACCAATGTACTGCACTGTACTGTGTTGTGAGAAAAACCTCTGGTCTCAGCAGATCTGCACAAAGGATTCAAACTTACTGCCACAACTTTTGTTTTCCATTCTGTGGTTGCAATAAAATTCATACCTCTGCAGGATGTTGAAAAAAAAAAAAGGCAGCGATGCAGAGCTCCTTAAATTTACTGTAAAAGTCATACAAAGAACAGATGATGCAGAGAGGAGGACCATCCAGTTCCTGACATGTTCTATGGCAGTGTTTTTCAACCTTTGGGGCGCGACCCCATAATTGATTAAAAAAATCACTGCTAAAAATATGTTTTTAATTAATTATAATTAAACACAAATCACTGCTAAAAATATGTTTTTAATTTTTAATTTAAATTTTTAATATAATTAAACATCGGTAGTCCTCCACTATCATGAAGATGGATGAAGTTCAAAGTTCTTTTTTCTTTTACACATGGATGCATCCCTTCTTTTGCTAATGCTAATGCTAATGTTAAATGGTATAACACCATCTTTTGAAAACAGACTGTTGCATTTTTACCTTTTAACTGCTGCCCCCTATGGTCCAAACTCACAGATGTTCCGGTTCAGTCCCTCAGTCCTGGAGGTAGTTCCTGTTTATTCTGATGGTTCCTGTAAATCACAGAGTGATTTCAGAAGAGCATTAATGGAACATTACCCTACAATGTACATGAATTAGAAACAAGCAACTGTATAGCGTATTTCAGAATATAAGTAAATATTATCTTACATAATAATAGATTGCAATATCAAACATGGCCCTGCATTGATCTGTGTAAACAGAACCATGTTCTTCTCGTGATTCAGCCTCAGGCTCTCAACTCCCTCTAAACCCGTGAGATCCGTCCACTGCTGAGGGTAAAGAAGGGGGAAAAAAAGACGAGAGTTAATCTTGTTTTCTGCTTTACCAATCACAAGTTCTGCTTATTAGCTTAAGCTGCTCAGATGATCACTGGGAAAATGAAGAGTCACTGGGGAAAGACGGACAGCTGTGTGTGGGAAAACCAGTGCCCTTGTATTATCAAACAGCGGCACACATAAAGAACCTGAAGAAACACAACAACGTTCCTTAAAGGGGAACGTAATCCATTTATTTTATGCAAATGAATGCATTTTAATGTATGTCCAAATCGAAAGCTAACAACAAGCTCAGTTCTTTAGCTTTGAACATCTGGACCACATGTATCTGACACCTTCTAGTGGGGAATAATGGAAGTGTCATAGACCAAAAAGAACACAGGTCTAAGAAGTCTGTCCCATCACATGTCGATGTAGACCAGAGGCTTCTGAAGTGGGGGGCACCGGGTGGCGCTAGGAGGGCCTTAGAAAACTGTGTATTAGTAATTCATTAATAATGTTCTTATGCTAAAAATGTATTAATTATTGAATTGTGCATAAAAGTCAGAACATAGATTTTTGTAGCATTATCTGTGGATTTGAAAAGGGGTCTCCAGTCAGAAGCTAATGCTGTTAGGGGGCCCTTGGCTTAGAAAGGTTTAGGAACCAGTGGTTTAGACCATGTAATGTCCTTATCCTGGTGATAAAACAAGTGGACCTGGACTTTCTTCCAGTCCGCTGAACTCAAAAGAACGAGGCTGGTCAGATGGTTCTAGATCCAAACCTGTTGATGTTCACCGGAACAGGTTTCCATTCAGGTTTGGTTAAAACAGTTCAACACTTGACATAATAACAGTAGAAATCAACACATCTGTCTAAGGACGTTTTGACTGATTCTCATATCACACACTAACTTGGTCCTAATCTGTGAGGCAGAGAGAGTCCTTTCCTCAGTCCATGACAGACTCTGGGGAGATTATAAAAATAATGTGATAAGAAACACAAACAGGAAAAGAGGAAAAGTAATCCTGTCTGAGACAGAGAGGGAAGAGAAAGGCCCGGCACCGATCACAGCACCAGATATAAATCAAGGTAAATTAAGTCGATTTGCACGGACCATTAACCGTGTCATTCACATATGTTTTCACGGTTGGGAGACTAGACCATAATATTCTGCGGCGCCTCCTGGTGATAGATGTTTTAGTGTGTGTGACCTATCACACCTCAGTCAACACATAAGGGATTAAAGACTGTGAGTGTGCAGCTTTAAATGTCATAATCTGGCCGTGTGATTTGTTAGGAGGAGGAGGAGGAGGGACGTCAATGTCCGTGGAGTATTTTCTTTTACAAATGAAAAAATAGCTTGTGATGTGACACAAAATTTGGTTTCAAATCATCTCATGTAATGAAATGACGCGAAAGAGACATAGAACCAAAACTACATTCACTCATCCATCCTTCCATTTATCCATTCACTCATTCATCCATTTACCCATTTATTCATTCACCCATCCATTCATTCATCTTCTTTTGCTTGTGTCAAAGGTCACAGGCAGAGCTGGGGTCAATCCCACTTGACCTGACGTGTGTCAGTTCTACTGTCCATCACAGGTCAAGACAGTGGCATATTCATATTCCACACTTTCTGCTTGTATCAAAACACAAACTGTCACACTGGCGGTTCAACGGTGACAAGTGCTGCTCGTAGTCAGTTTCGTGGTGATTCAGTTCTGTGCTGCAGGAACTTTGGAGGAACTATTTGGTGAACTTGTGCTTCACTTCTATTTATTTCCCCGGCGGTGAAGTAAATCCAGCAGCATGTTTCCACAGACCACCAGCCCGGACTTGGACTTGAAGTCTATCAGATTCAATTAGCAAAGATCATCACGTGGTGTCACTGATTCTGTTCATGTTGACAACCGTCGCCTCAGTGCACAGGGTCCAGCTCCTGAAGTGGTTGTTGTGAAGAGCTGGCGCTTGTCAGTGCAACAGGAAATCATCACTGAGGCTTTGGCCAAAGATAATGTTCTTCCTCTCCCGCTGCCACTGAGGAAGCTGATCTCCCTGCTCTTCTCCCTCTCCTCCTCCTCTTTCTCTGTTTTAACATCTCTTTCTTTCCTAATTGGCTGCCAGTGAGAACCAGCAGCTGTCAGAAAGGAAGAAAGCTCTGATGACAAACCCCCCGCCCCCCAAGGAAGGCAGGATGACGTGCTAGTGCCAGGCTGGGCAGAAGGTTGAATGAGTGTTGGAGTGGTTGATGGGCCTTTTTCAACCCTCCCCCATCTTTCTTTCATTCTTCAATACATCTTCACCTCAACCTCTTACTCCGCTCCATCCTCTTCCTCGCTCATCTGTCAAGGCACTGGGTGTAAAGTGGCTGGGTTGACAAAATGTGGAGTCTTCCAGTCTGAACAGCACCATAAAACTCTCATGTTGGTCACAGCTGCCTGGCATGAAAGGATGGCAGTGAGTGACAGGCTGCTCTAACTCAATTTGAACTGAATTATTTCCAGGCAGTCTCATCTGAATTCACTCATTACTGTTTGAACCTGAGGCTCAGTGTTGTGAAGAGTGACTGAATGAGTCACGTGATGCCGAGGTTTTATCAGAAATGAGATGAGAGAAGATTAAAATCCCCAAATATGGAGCTGAGGTAGCTTCACACACAGGATTGGTCTCGGCTCCACCTGGGAGAAACTGTCACGTCTGAGTGTGTTTTTCTAATGTTTGAATTTCTAATCACACTTGAGATCAATTATCCCAAACATTGTTGCACATGGGTCATCGGGGCAGCCATTAACCAAGGAGCGCATGATTAGCTTTTTGTTTATCAGCCTCTGGTGTATGTCATTGTCACTTTTAATCCAGCCGCTGCCGCTTGATAAAGTCCCACAATGCCTCTGTGTTGTGTGCATCTTGCACAATACTGCAGCCTTTCTCAAAGTGTGGGGCATGGCCCCTTGGTGGGCACAGATGTTTGTCAAGACCAGAACACTGATCAGGCAGAACAGTTCTTCACACTCTCCAACTGAATAACAACATGGAAAAATCCTTCCTCCAGGACACATGGATGTGCAATAGACGCTGCAGAGAACATCCATCATTTATTTACAGTCTATGGTATGCATGAGTGTCACTCCACCCAAACCCCAGAGGAAAATGACAAATGTTGTACAGTGGTCCCCTTCATCCTGCAGACATAAAAATCTGTGGCATGGAGAACAATCTTCATCCTCTTATTCCACGCCGGTGGGGATGGGCTCACTGAGCAGAGTGGAAATTAGTTTGCTCGGCCAGGTAATTAACTGGAAGTTTAGAGGCTGCTGTGTACGGGGGCAGGACTGGGCCTGGGGGAACCTGTGTCGGCAGCAGAGCCAGCAGCAGTAACCACATTTAGACATGCAACATTTGCTTCGGCTGCAGCTCGGTTTTGACTTAGGGCTGGCCGCCTGGGTGTGTCACATGGTCAGAGCCAAACAGGAGAATAGAGATGGACCCCGATAGCTGAGGGCATTTGTTGGACTTTGGACTTTTGTAAGCGAGGTATTTTCAGCCTACAATGAAAATACCGACTAATCACACCCAATGGAATAGGACCATTTGTTTCCCAACAGCTCCCTCTAGCAGTACACTACAATTAATAAAAAAATCTGATCTTTCATGTAGCCCCACGACCTGGTAACGGATAAGTGGATAAAAATGGATGGATGGATATTTCATGTGGGAAAAGTTCTGTTTGGAGTTACCATGGTTACCTATGTGTTTTTGGGGAGTGGAAGGGGTTGCCGCAGTCTCTCTCGCTATTACTAACAAATAGTTTAATTGGACACTGTAGTATGGATTTGAGTGTGTGTATGCAATGGAGTGGCGTCTGATGACACTCATTTTATAGATATACTTGAATATTCGTTGCAGTACTTTCAATAAGCAAACAGATATTTACATTTGGTGAAAAAACGCTGTCCTTGCCGGTGATTTTCCGTAAACTCCTTCTGTTGGTTGATGTCGTTCGACCTCTGGTGTGAAAAACTCCTCCTTTTTAAATGGATCCTACTCATCATCACTCTTCCTCTTGATCACATTTCTGAAGTCTGCAGTAAGGTTCAGGTCTGGAAATGTCACTGACAGAGGCAGGGCTTTCAGTCTGCTGGTCCTTGGTCCACAAGTTGATTGAATTTTCCAGTTGTCATGAATTCCTGACAGTGGCGGAACGTTGTGAAAGCCAGAGGAGACACCAGTTCTTCCAGGTTAATTCTGTTACTGGTTTGATTCATGTCTCCATCCGTCTGATTCTACCTTCTTGGAGTCACCTGCAGGACATCATTGATCCGTTCAGACCAGAGGTCACTGTGGTCCACAGCTGCTGTGCTGAATGTGAATTTCCCTTCAATGGTGGGCTGATGAAAGTATTTATAATCTCAAATTAAAGTCCTGAACTTTGAAGTTCAAAACAGTAACCTCTCCTTCTTTGATGTCATCAGTGGAGACATTGATGACAGTCCTCATCATGACTCTGCGTCTTTTTCTGTGGCAGGTGTTTTGACGCTGCAGGAGAAAAAAGCTAAAATGACAGTTTTCCCTAAGAGGCAAATACCTCGACAGATGGCCAGGGATTGAAAGTTGGACTCGTGTGCATAAAGCCCAACTTTACAGTCAGTACGTGATATTAAGTCCTCGCTTCAGCTTTTATGGTTATCCAGTATTTCCTCTCAAGCATTTGCAGCGCTGGTCAAGCAGCCGTGCTGAGCTGCTTTATTTATTTAGTTTTTACTGCCGAGCTATCTGTTTAAGGGAGGATGAAAAGTGAAGATGACTGGATATCTGGGAACAGAACATGTCTGAAGCGCTGCAGCTGACGGCACCGTTATCTCTCTCCTCTCACAACACCCAGGATGTAGTAATCCATTTCCTGCAGCATAAATGTATCTCCTCCTCTTATTGGTGCATTATGTGCATTTGATGTAACGTTTACTCCGATATAGATGACAGCGAGGCGTATCCGCATCTCCTGTTACTGTGCATGAATGGACCTGCACTGGTCATACTTTCCTCACGGTACCGATTCTCCTTCCATCACCTGTCCAGAGATTCAGTTCTTTCCTCTCTGGGATGTTGAAATAATTTTACGACGACCAACATCTCTAGAATGATTGGCTAGCTGATTTCCACAAAAGTTAGAACACTTCCCAACAATGCCATAAATCTATAATCAATGGTGAGTGAATTCAGTTAGACTTTAGAGATTAGAATTCAAAGTGCTCTGTTATAACATTTTTTGCTCATCCCTGCACACATGAGCCCACGCCAACACACATATACAATACACACCCAGACCAGCACACACTGTTATATTATTCATCAGCTCTGAGCAGAGAGAGAGAGAGAGAGAGACAGAGACAGAGACAGAGAGAGGCGGCCGGTGACATATTAAAATAGGACAACAGCAGTTTATCTTGCAAATGTCTGGCTTAAATATTTCATTCACCTGTGAGGAATGGCTGCAGCAGAACAACACATCCATCACCGCGGACACTTTAACCAGAGCGCTGTCAAAAGGTCCAAAGGCAGAAGTCTTCAACTCAAAGGTTAATAGCTAAAGAAAAGAGAAATAGTTTTGTTATTTTCAGCAAGAAAACTTTGTTTTATTCTGTTCAACTTACACTGGTGATTTATTCAACCGCACTAAGTACCTCGTTGTAGTCACAGTATTGATATAATGTGTCCTTCGTTCTGATATAGATGTTCAAAGTTGGGTCGGGGGCCAGTTATTGGCCTTGGTATCTTGTAGGGCCCATCATTTCATTTTCAGAATGTTATAAAACAACAAAAATATACTGACTACTAAATTGACCACTGCTTTAACATTATATGTCTGTTAGCTGACATGTTGATGTTTTCAGTTTCTGTGCTAAACTGAATTTCTTTGGTTTGTAGATGGAACAAAACTAATGAAGAAATCCTCATTGGTGAGTTTCAGGAAACTCCCGTTTCATTTTCATCTTGTTTTTTTGTCTTGTTCTGTTACTCTATATAAAAAAACCAAAGGCACATTTATGTGTATATTCACTTATACTACATACATACAGCTTGAACTGACTGTCATTTTCTTTGGTCTATTTGGAAATACATTTTTTTCATTTTTTTCCTACTTCATTTAATTATTATGTTTTACGCTGATACCAGAGCAGTGCCTTAATCCCAAGCTTTTGTTATGATTGTTCATGTTTTGACAAACTGCTGTTAGCTGGTTCTCTCCGGGCTGCTCCACTCCGACTGGAGTGTTTGGACCCAAATACAGCTCACATTGATTAGTGATTACCACCAGCCAGGAGGGGAGTGTGCAGTACATTTATGGGCTGAGGATAAACACAGCTTTTAGAGAGCGTATATCTAAACTGTCTGGTTGAATTAAGGTTGAGCGGAGAGTCGTCCACTTGGGCGGTATTTCTAAACAAATGAAGGCAGGGCACAGGTGGAGGTCTTAAGGTAATCACTGTGGAGGCAGAGAAGTGGAGGACAGATGTAGGAGGTGAAGCTGATTACAGGGAGGTGAGAGTGGCAGGAGCGAAGGGTGAAGCCGATGCAACACTTCTGGTGTGGAAAATGCAAATATAAGTGGACCTACGCCCACCAGGGTACACTACAGAGCTGTTAGTGTTGGTGTCGAATAGAAGAGACGCTTCATCAGGGGCAAATGACTCAAGAAAACATTCCACTCAGAAGCAGGTCAGGACGGAGAGTGGCTCAGCCAATGGAGTTTTTAAAATTCTGCTGATAGAAATGATGACGGACCCTTGAACACAGCCCACTGGTAGTTCAGATTACACCAGGGGGAGCTATCATCTTCACAGCTGGTACGAGCCAAGTGCACCTGACAAACATGTTTAAAGAGATGACATAATAATGCTGGGATTTCAGACTTGTCACGTCACCTCCACCCTCTCCACCCTCGTCTGCTGTTTTGGTAGAGCTTTAAACTCACAACGTCTTCATTTTGTCCTGTCCTCAGTTCCCCGTTGCTGTGCTGCAGTGCAGTACAAATCACCAAAGAGGTGAAATCCCCCAGACGAGCAGCTGCAGCAGCGTGTCCCCTCACTATCACCCCACTGGGCCTTTCTACGGGTCACTGTTGCTGCTGCTACGCTGACAAAGACCTGATGAATGTCGACCAATTGCTGCACCCTTATTAGATAATGCTGTGTTCAATCCTGTAGTAGTTAAAGAGCAGCTAATACGTTCGCTGTTCACTCTCTACCCGTTTTGTTCACATTCAAAAGTGTGCTGATTTGGCACAATTGCTAAACTCACAAATACTGATCAACATGGGGTAGTTTTTAGGGGGGGTTGCACCCAAAATAGGTTGGATGGAAACCCCCATCTCGAGGTAGAATCTTTGTGTTGAGGAGTGAGTGTCCTGGACGCAGAGATTCTCTTCTGTGTTGTCTCCAGCCACCCAATGGATGCTAAGATGGGCAGTCCTCGTGGCAGCCATGCCGACTGACTGACTGACTGTCTGTCCGTCTCATTGTCTGAGTGACTGGCAGCCAAATGGAAGGTCACTGATCCAGCACACATCTCCACAGGCTTTCCTGCTCATTCAGTCTGAATTATTTATGGGGCTGATTTTTAGGAGGTCTGAGGGAACGGCCACGTGAAATTACATTGCATTGATTCTGTAAGTAGAGAGGAGGAGAGTGAGGTGGGGTGGGCAGGAGGGGCAGGGGGCCGTGGGGCCGGAGTGGACCAGGATCAGAGGAATGAACAGCCTTGAGGTCTGCTGTTGTGGTTCCATATGAGTTCTGTCTTGGATTAGACGTCAGTTACAGCCTGATCACAGATCTGAGCAGTCACACAGCTGTAATTCTTTATTCCATCATTTATTCATTTTGGAAGATTTACTTTTGTCAGCCACACCCTCAGATAGATGTGAACCATACGCCGATGATGTTTACAGGGAGAATCAGTGGTGTCTGCCTGTAGAGGTCATGAGTTCATTACTTCGAACAGTGATTTACTCAGCGTGGGAGCAGCTTCTCCCAGGCCAATCTCACCTCTCTCTTTGTGAGGAAATTTAGAGCCTTTCACTTTCACAGCTCTGATGAACCAAGATGGAATCAGGGAGAGCTTACAAAAGCTCAGGCCTCCCTGTGTTCTGGAATAATCACAAGTTTTTTATACTCTGCCCTGACCCACATTCAAAACCCTTAGCTCCACACATTTCTCACATACAAAAACATTTAGATTTTTTTCTTTTTTTTACTTTTTCACATCGCAGCTGAAACTGAAATAGCAAAAGCTGTCAGAGAGATGGGAATCCTGACATCACTGTGTGTCTCACAGACATGGGTGAGGAACAGGAAAGGGTGACGATCTCCCCTGTGTACTAAAGAAGCATTTTACACACTCTCTCTGTAGCGCCCCCTTTTGTACATAGGACTATTGTCAGGCAATTGGTGTTTAACAACAGCGGAGGAAGTATGTGAGTCACGCTGACTCTGCTCATTAGCACGGGTGTATCAGTAGTAAGCGTACAAAGAATGTGTGTGATGAAGTATATGTATCAGAAGTTACAGTTACAGTTCTGTCACTGAAGGGAACACACATTCAGAACATGGTTGCCAAGTCGACCAATCGTACGGTTCGTTCCAAGGATTCAAAGCTGAGAGTCGTAATTACTCCACCCTGCCCTGGGTCTGCCTCTGGGCTTACCACCCCCAAATAAACACACCTGGAACACCACCCAGGGGGTTGTCCAGGAGGCAGCTTGCTCCTCTGAAAAATCTCACATTTTGGTCATGACCTTGTCTTGTTCATAAACGAGGATAGGATGTAGATAGATTGGTAAATTGAGAACCTCACTTCCTGCTAAGTTTACTTGCCACACAAACCAAGGAGTACAGGGTTCACATCACTGGGAATGTTGTCCTCACCAGTCTGTCTGTCTCCACTAACATTTTTAACTGTCATTCCACCTGATCTCCATCTGAGAACCATGGTTTCTGACTTACAGGTGCCAATCTTCATTCCAGCTGATTCATATTGAGTACCAACCCATACAAATTGAAGGTCACTTGTCAATAATACCAATAGGACCACAACCTTAGGACAAACAAGTATCTAAAGGTCACCAACCTTGACACCAGCTGCCAAATGTCTTCACTGCTCAATCTGTCCTTAAAAAAATCTGACAAGTTCATCCCCCAGACCATAAAGGACCTCAATGACCTTTTGCAGATATTTCAGTGAATTCTATGTTGCACATCTCGGGCTCTCCACTCTTCACAGAGGGGCTAAAAGGCCAGGTCAGCACTTCAGGGTGTGTTTTAAGGGGCCTGGGCTTCATGATTTCATGATCTGGCAACTTGGATTCAGAGCTTAAAAAAAGCTTTAGGATAAAAGTTATTTTATGTTTTTGTTTTTTTTTCATCTATCCTAAACCACACACTGGTCGGGCGTCACTGCTCCAGCACTCTATGTTTGCATCGATCCATTAGAGCATGTTAAGACCGGGTCCTTCCTCCAAATGAATCAGCTAAATAGCCATCAGCCTCACATCCTGTCCACACACACACGTGTGTTTGTGTGTTCGCAGGAAGTGAGATGCATGTGATGGTGTGTTTACTGCTCCCTAACAGGTTTATAAGCTCTGCACTAACCATGAAATCAATCCCACTCCACACACCCTAAATTCCAAATGAAAAAAAAAACTGCTTTAGCTCAGCGCTGCTAACCCCATATTAAAGAGTCTCCCCCACACCCCTGATGAGATAAACCCAGAGAGGGTGGGGGCAGGTGGAGGTGAAGACAGGAACCTGGAATCTTTTGCAGAACTCTGCGGTCACAACAGTGGCATGAATCTTTAATGTGGGATGTTGGTGAGTGGAGGAGAGGAAATGTGCTGAAAACACGATTATGGACTCAGGGAGAGGAAACGGTCCAGATGGAGCGATGGAGAGTAAAAGTAGAGAAGGGAAAAAAAAATGTTTTGAAGGGCACAGGAGGCCAGGAGTGGAGTGGGAAATACAGGGAAATGCTTTTTGTTCCAAGGAAAATGTACTCAAGAGGAAAAAGGTCTCAAACGCTGCAGGAAATGAACAAAGACGGCATGGACTGTGGTTGTTGTCTATTGTTCCTTAGCCTTGTTTTGTAATGGTAGTATTAATCTTTCCAAGAGATTCCAAGAGACCCCTGTTACCTGTAGGGGGCAGTAGCTCTTTCAATACTGACCGATGTTCAATATTGTGACGAAAACGACTGCCTCTCCTCCAAACTACAAACACCCTGTACATGAGCCCACCACGCCCCCACCCCCTTCACTTCAACACATTCGCAGCTATTACTTATCTTACTTATCTTCACTGAACTGCAAAACCCACTTCAACACATTCGCAGCTATTACTTTAAATCTTCACTGAACTGCAAAACTGAGAAGTGAGAACTAGAAAACGACTGCCTCTCCTCCAAACTACAAACACCCTGTACATGAGCCCACCACGCCCCCACCCCCTTCACTTCAACACATTCGCAGCTATTACTTATCTTACTTATCTTCACTGAACTGCAAAACCAAGAACGTGATTCGCTGGACCCTACTGACCACTGCCTTACACCTGACATGTGGTATTATTAGTCCGCAAAAATGACCAACAATATCTGTTTCATTCTTCTAAGTAAACGATGAGCAAAAATTGACGTGACCAACATCACTCCTTGAAAATCCAAACTTAAATCCCAAAAATAATTACTGTCCCACTTCCTTTGTTTGACTGCAGTAGTAGTCATGGCCCCAATGATTGCCATATATAGATATATTTATATATATTATGAATAAATATATAAAATTAAAGCCATTGGAATGTCAGATGATTCTATTTTTAATTCTTCTAATTCTTTAATTTAATTAGTGAAAACACATGCAGCCCGTCTGCAGGTAATGGGCCTTGTGTACAGTGCATGTCTAGGAATTAGCATCTCTGTCTGGTGTATGTGCAGCAAATGTGATAAAAGATGTTGGTGGAAGACGTCTAAAAGGTTCAGAGCCACAGAGCCTCTGTTTGTTTGTGTGTGTTATGAAGATAAGGGCCTTCACACTGGGGCTCAAACAGGGACTTTATGAGCAGCTGAGCTGATATGGAAATTGTGGTGAATTAAACCCAGACAGCTGTGGGCCACAACTGGCTACAGAGCTGCGCTGCCAGCTTTGGTCTGGCCCAGACTAAATGGATTTGGGTCTCCAGTGGACTACATATGAAATGGCAAATGCTGCCCAAAGATCTTGTGAGCCTTTTGAGTACAGCGGCAGTGTGTCCACCTGGAGATGACCTGGAATGGACCACATGCTGTGGCCAGGTTTACGCCTGAATTATAATGTCATACCTGCAGAAGTGGGCCAGGTTTTGCCCCCAGGATTTTACTGATATTTACATGTTCAACTTAGTGAAAGTCCTCAATAAACAGTAAGTCTGTTTTATTGGTACAGTATAACTCTGATTGAAATGTTTCACACCATATAAAAAATTAGAATTTAAAGTAAGGCAGTTTAAATGGACAAAACTGATGTCTGTCACCTATTCAAACCCAAATCCTTTTTTATTCTAAAACAGGCCTTTTCCCTGCATTAAATACAGTACATACAAATCTGATTTATTCAGTGTTGTCAATGCATTATTATGGACATTTCCTTTGGAGGCAGGGCTGTTGGTCTTTGCACCTAATGTTGCAAATAATAATACTATCTGTCTTTTCTTTCATTTACTTTAGTGCTGCCCTCTGTGCAGTCATTTTCTGAAGCAAATACTTTTTGATTTACATTTCCCACCATTATGACAAAAACCGCCAGGTCTCAGCATGATTTATTCATGAGTGGTTTCTCCTTGTTCAGCCTGTCTAAACAGACAGACAGTCATTACTGATGAACCAGCCACCTTTATTTTTCTGATGTCAAAACATGGCATTTTCAAACTCTTTTAATCTTCTCCTCTCCCCTTCTCTCCTCTCCTTTCCTCTTCTTCTTCTCCTCTCCTCCTTGTCACAGCTTTGATATCAGCCGGCTGCTGCACTAACAACTGTAGAAATGTCAAGTTATGGGACAGGTAAGAGCTGAGCTTCTTCTCTAATCAACCTCTTCTGTGTTAATGACAATGTTCTTTTGTCCACTGTTGATTTCCCTGCTACCACAGTAGTTCTGTATCACATCCGCAACTTTGACCTCTGACCTATTTATATTTAACTAATACTGTACAGTCGTTAGGGGTGGACGCAGTACAGGAAGAATATTTTTTGTTGTTTTAACTTTAGAGGAGACACAGTCTCCACAGAACAGAGTGCTACATATGATCATTCTTGACTCTTGTGTTTGCTTCTTTTTGCTTTTCTTTTGTTTTCTTTTGACCTTTGACCTCCCTGTTCTGTCTCTCTACATTGTTGACCTTTTTTTCCCTTTCTCCTTTTTCTTTTCTTTAGGCTCCCAGGTCTTTCTGCTGTCTTTTAGTTTGACTATTTTTAAGACTCTCTCTTGTTGACATCATCCCACCTTTCCACCCCATGTACAGCTGTTGCACTATTTTTAAGACTCTCTCTTGTTGACACCCCCTCCACCCCATGTACAGCTGTTGCGGCGTTCTGTCTTTGTGATTTTGTAGCATCTTCATTTTCATTGTAACTGAAACATGATCGCCTACATGAACACGGGAACAAACTCCCGTTCCAGTTTTATCTGGATGTCTCAGCCGTGTTTCTGAAAGGTTGGGTTAAATGTGAGTGAAGACAATGAAGAGGGAAATGACACGTGGAAAATGTGTGTCCTGACGCGGCACAGTTATTGTTACACTTTCTATTGTGATTTCATGTCGCTGCGGGGTCATTCAGTGACTGGTTCCAGATGAGTGATATGTTTTTGCTGTTGCTCATGCTGGTTTCACACTGGGTTTACATGGGGACTTCAGTGGTATAGAGGTGACTCCGTCCTGTCCCTGTGTACGGCTCTACATCCATAATCAGGCCCCAGTGGGGGGGCCGAGATTGTTGTGTTAATATTTAATGGCTGCAAGACAAGACATTCCTCCCCTGTAGAGGATTGTAGTGCCCCCTGGCCACTCCTAGCATGCGCTGAGGTTTACTGTAGTATTTAATGGGATCACACGCAATGTCACAGAGAATCTCAGCGTCGTTACCTTTTCACAGTTGTGCAGTCGGTAAGACCGTGGTTCTCTCTGTATCATGAATATTTTCACCACCTCACTCCTGTGTTTCCCAGCCCACTCCCACTTATCTCATGAAGAAGTAAAATTCAGTGACTCAGGTGAAAAGAGAAAGAAAGTGTTCCTTATGTCAGAAGGTGAGCAGCGAGCTAATGGTGCAGACTGAAGGCTGATCTCATCTCTCTCTTGAATGTGGTGAATCCAGAGACAGAGACAAACGCATTCGTGATTTGACTAGTGGAGGGACGTGATTAAAAAAAAAGAATCTGAATCACTATTGATCTATTTAATCTAATTTTATCAAGCTGCAAATTTGACACAATACGTTTTTGAAATCAAATACATTTTGGTCAGGAACTAACTGAATGAATGTTGTAGCTAACGTTAGCTCTGGTGTTTGTACCAGGACTGTTGTACTAGTTGTAGTACAAAAGAATTCCCATACCCAAGCTACCGTTGACAAAAAACCCCCAAAACGTTCCACCTAATAATCCAAGCAATATAGTCTTGTCACTGAATGCATCCTGTTCATTGTCTTTGCTACAAAACTGAGAAAGTTGACACTTATTTTAACTAGTTCTTTGGCTGTAATTAATCAATCCACGTTGACTTTCTTAGTCTCTGGTTCGGGAAAACAACATTACACATCGTGACCTTTATCGTTGGAGTCGCTATTTAATTTTGTTTGTTTGGCAGGTTGCTGAGAAAAAGCGTGACAATCGTTTTAGTTTTTTCAGAAATTCATGTTCACGTGGCGTGCCACATGTCACGTGGTTGTTAATAATGAATTAGTGACAAGTGAGTCCTGCTGCTCCGCTCCAGGCCTCTGTCGGGTTACAGCTGAATTAATGAAGCACAGCGTCGTATTTAATATCACAGAAGTGAAAATACATCGACAGTCTGCTCAGGAGTGTTGTTTAACACAAAGCAGAGTGGAGTTTTTCAGTTATCGCACAAATATGTGTTTCAAAAGGAACAAATTCATTTTGATGTAAGTCAAGTTGTTACTGGGAGTTTTGGTCATATTAGACTGAATAAGAACAAGAAAATGTTGGCTGTTTTTTTCACAAGTGATTCAAGCCAAACTTTTGATTGTTATTTATCAGGAAAAATCAATGTGATGTGCAGAAACATGCACAGAGCATTTGGAGCTGAACAAACAAAAGACTTGAACTGATTCCCACTATTCAGTTTGTCAACATGGAATGAGGCTAATTTACATTGATTTATAACAACATCAGTAAATGTTTGGTGACAATCCTATGGTCTAAATCTGGAATCTCCGGGGTGGTGGTTTACGTACTACATACTAGTCCACCACAGGGACAAACAGCCATTCACTTCCGCATTCCCTCTCAGAGTGAACCATCAACCCAATCTCACAGTGAAAACACGAGAACTCTACACAGACAGACCAGATCATCAGATCATGTTGTTGCTCTCAGGCCAGAGCACTAACAACAACTCCATCCTGTCGCCCTTTAATTACGACCTACAGGGTGGCCAGGCCCCTAGGGGCCAATCCAGCTGTTCCATCGCATTCTGTCATTTTCTTTTAAACTAAGTGGTTTTAATAAAATACAAGTAAATGCTTATTAAAAACTCAGCTATTGTACCAAAGTAAATACTTGGTGGAACCTTTTGTATCTGCAGTTTCTCAGGAACAACTACCTTCGGTTTTGACCCTGTATCTTGCTTCTGAATCTTCGGAAGTTTCTGCTTTTTCCTTCAGGAAATCCTACCCACAAACGTCTCACTGTTCTAATGAGGTCTCCCGTTGTTTCCTCCTCCCTCTCTCCCTCCTCTTCCTCCACAGCTTTGACGCATCTTCTTGACCCCAAACGGAAAAGATTGGCTCCTCAGCGTGAAGAGAGGCCTGTGATCATGGAGCCCTGCTTCCTCTCTGGCCTGGTCAGACCCACCGCGGACCACTGAAGTCCAGCGTCCGTGGCACCACACCACATGGCTTCATCCACGTCCACAGCCCTGAAACCGCCTGCCTCCATGTTTTTGTTTCTACATCCAGAGAGACGTAGGAGAGGAGAGAGTTTCTCGGCGCTGCGGGTGAGTTTGGTCCAGGCACGGCTACCTCCTGGAGAGCACCTGGAGAGACGGGTCAGTCAGGGCTGAGGAGGGGAGGAGATGGAGGAGGCTCTGCACTGTTCTGTGCTGCTACACCCTGTTTACAGACGTAGATCCTTGGTGGAGAAGCACATCAATGAAACTTTCTATATCCTGCTGTTCTCAGCTGTTTTCCTACGTTCTCTCCTCTTTCTCTCCTTCGACTATGTCATCTGTCAACGCTGTTCTTTTTTATTATTATTATTTTCATTAGACCTTTGTCATATAAAGTGTATAATGTGACTGGTTTAAGCTAAAGTTTTCTCTTCCGGTCTCTAAATCCCATCAATCTCATCGATACTCAATGGAGGTAAAGATCAAAAAGTTCTAAGACAAACTGATTTATTTTTGATAATTCCAGGGACGGAAAAAATCAGATGGTTCTAGATTCAAACATGATGATGAGCTTCAGTCGATTGAACAGGAGTCCATTCCAGATTGGTTAAAAATGTGACGTTTGAAAACTGTTTAAAGTCCATTTTGTTGGTATAGCCCTGATTCCAAAAACACTGTAGTATTCAACGGACAGATTTCACACTGAGGATTGAAATTTAAACATTTATGTGTGGGATATCATTTGAAATTAAACATCAATTAACACTTACAACTTTTTGACCTTCCCTCGTACCACGTCCTGGTTAGGTCCATACAAAGGTCACCCGGAGTCTTCTGAAATCACTCCGTCACAGACTTCGTGCAGGTGTCCATTTCTGTCTACCCTCGTATCCCTGTCTCTCCTCAGACAGTTGAACTCAACTTTTGAAACATATTAAGTAACGAAAATGTCAAAGATGTTTTAGTGAAGAAGATAACCATTTCCTGTGTCTTAAACCCAGATGGTCCACACCACTAGCTGCTGACAGATGTTCTAGTTCTATAAGATGCAACGTTTCAGGTGTAAATTTTTCTTCTGGTCTTTTCTCCCCGGCTCCCTGTATAAAGCTGGGAGAAGATCATAGGTTTCTTCATGTTGTTTTATTTTATTTTATTTTTTACCAGGAAGTAAAGTCAGAGTTAAAGTAGATTATTGGATTAGTTTTCTATATACACATATATATATATATATATCTACATGATATGATTATTATTTTTGACTTACTGGTATTAGAACTATTATATCAAATGCATATAATATATATATATATCAATTAATAAACAGACTTCTTTATCTAACAGTGTGATAGAGTGGGTTATTATTCCGTGTTAATGATTTGGAGGTCAATGAGCGGTGACCTCTGATCCTGCAGTCAGAGGTCTGATTCTAAAATGCAGAGCTAATTTTTTGAATGGAAGGACAAAAATGAAAATCTATAAGTCATTAGCATAAAAGGGTCAGGAAATATTTGCAGGTGTAACTAACTAATCAATCCGGGTTGGTATAAAAAGGAAAACCAAGATTTTTTAAAAACATTAATTTAACCCTAATCCTGCCAGGGCCGGGATCTAATTGGTTTTAAACAGAGGCTTGGAAAATACATTTCTTTATAGCCCAACAACGTGAATCTGACATATTGTAGACCCTGGGTTAAGAATAAGTTGGGCACCACTTTATTCACAACCCTGAACCCTCACTGGAAGCTTCCAGGTCTGACGATACGATACTCTACGGTACGATATACTTTGTTGTCTTGAACCCTGGCTTAGAACAACTGAGTGGGCACTTGTGTCTGACTGTCCTCAGTCCAACCTCTTTGACCAGGCCTAGGTTTGTTGAAAGTGTGTTCCCAACACGTCACACATGGTTACACACTCTTACATGCCAAATTACATTCCAGAATATTGTTTTTTTTACCTCATCCTGTCATTTTGGAGACAATTGCGTCAGAACGGAAAAAATACCCTGTTGTATCAGTGCAACAAAAACAGACCAGTCTTCCTTCCTCCGCCTGAGTCACCTTCCTGCAGTGTGTGTCTGCTCTGACATCCCAGGGTTTACCAACGCCCAGCGTCTGTGCGTCTTTAAACAATAGAGATGACTATATATTCACTATTGACATCAATTCCCCCAAAAAACACCAGAACAGACAGAACCACAGTCTATTTTCCGACCCCCATCTGCTCAGGTCCCATCTGTTCCTACTGAGGATAGAATTCTGCAAAAATCAGGTCACAAAGTCTTTCTAGTTCTCGAAAAGGCTAAGATATTTCTCAAACAAATGGCATGTGAGAAACTCAGGATTAGCATCAGAGCAATTACTGGGACTGTTTTCAGCAGCGGATTAACACACACATGCTGCTGAATGATGCAGCAGGATGGCGTCACTGAGGATGAATTTATAGACGGTCTTTATTTTTAAAGAAAGGTCAAAGGAACAAACACAGACACTCGTGTCAGTTCATCGACTAAAAACATTCAATTTCTCATTTCCCCCTTTATCATACAAAACACAAGTCATCATCTATTTGTCTCTGTCATGTGGTGAATGTGCCACGCCTCCAGGAAATGAATCAAAGTCAGTTCAAGGTCACGAGTGGATTTGTGTCCTTGTTTGTTTGTTTGCTGATGTGTGTGTGTGTGTGTGTTTTCATGTGTCTGTGAACCTGTGCATGCATGACAGTGGGGCAACTCCACCCACAGCATCACTGTGCTGTGGGTGGAGTTGATGATACTGATGATAATCTGGTTTGATCTGACTGCTCAGAGTAATTAGAGTTTGATATTATGTCTGTGGAATTCTCAGATCTCTTTACGGTTGGTTTAAATCTCTTTGCAATGTCTAGCAAAAGCTGGACTTATTGTCCTCCTATGGGTGAATCTGTGGGTAATTATTGTAACATTAGCTACAACAGCCCTGGTACAGACACCAGAGCTAACGTTAGCTATCACATTTTGTGCAATTCTGTGAATATAGTAGTCAAACGGAAGCAGCAGCAGCAGCAGCAGCAGCAGTAGCAGTAGTAGTAGTAGTAATAGATAAACAGGAGTCAATGCAGAGTCAAAGTATTAGCTTGTGTGTGTGTGTGTGTGTACTGTTTAATATGCAGACTTGTGGGTGGTGTGTGTATTCCAGCCAGTCAGCAGCAGGTTAGTGAAGACACACCCTTGCAGGTTTTCCAGTGTATTACAAAGTGTTTAAATATTTACAGTGATCCTAAACAGGTTTCCCTAAAACTATATTTTGACTGTGTGTGTGTGTTAGAGTTATTGTTATAGTGTTATGAGCTGCAGCTTTGTGTGTGTGTGTGTGTGTGTGTGTGTGTGAGTACATGCAGCGCCACTGATCTGATCTGCTCTGCTGCATTGCAGCACATCCTGCCTGTACTGAGGTCGCTGTCATCCACAGCCAGGGCACTTCTCCAAGGTCGCAGCAGGTCAATCCACCCCATCTGCATAACTCAGCCACTGTGAGGCTAAATCTATAAACACTTCACCAAATCTGCCGGCAGCTGAAGAAATCACACACGAGTCACGAACGTACATACGTACGTCCACAGCTCCGTGGCCGCAGCGGCGTTCCAGCCAAGTGTGAAATCCACTGTTGACAACAGGAAACGACAGGGAAACACACACACAGTCTACACGCTAGTACTCTACATGCAGCTGACACCACACTGTGGCACGGCTTACATGTGAATCAGGTGGATTACATCGATCATCACTGGAAGACAAGGACGATTACAAGGAACAACAGGCTGTGGGGGCAAAGTTGACTTCAACACTTCTACACTTCATCTACTGTTGTCGTGTTTCCACCACTTCCTGTCCTCCTGTGTCCACGCTGCTTTGACTACATACACCAGAGATCTATTACATTTAAAGTGTTCTTAGTGTATCAAACAAAGTAACATAACATAATAAAAAAACATGGCTGACCGTGATGAGGTCATATTTGTATTGTTTTTGAAAGGATTCTCTTATGTCCAGAGGAGAATTAAACAGGAAGACAGATGGTTGCGGGGGGACGGGGCGGTTGGGGGGGGGACGGGGCTCAGTGAATATTTACTCCAATAAATACAAGCTTGTTGATACTTTATAACTAACCAGT
>NC_024315.1:13564946-13566846 GCF_000523025.1 Cynoglossus semilaevis
GTGATGTAACAACATGTGATTGAAATGGCTGTACATAAAAACAGCCTGTGTATTTTTATGGCTGCTTAAAGGCACCAAAGTAGCACGGAAACCCTGAGATACCTCCACACAACAGTTCTAATGCTGGTTCCATCAGCAGCGAGTGTCACATGATTGATGTTTAAGACGTGAGCTACTCACATACACTGGTTTTACCGTCACCTGCCGTTCTTTACTGCATGATTTCCTCTCAAAAGGATCTTCATTTCCAGCAGTGACCTCATGTCCTGTTGAGTAGGAGCAGAATCTACGGTTGGACTAGATTACCTGTGTCCATTTCTCATGTGTGGTCAATGAGTGTAAATCTCACGTTAGCATTTTGAGGGATGCGGTGTGTGACGGTCGACCAACTCACCTTCTGACCACATGTACGACTCAGCACCGCTTCAGGGAACTCTTTGACATCAAGTGTCTTCGCTGGGACAAACACTCAACTCAGCTCATCTGACAGAGGGAGAGAGAGAGAGGGAGAGAGACCGGGTTTTATTACATCTGCACAATGGGAGGATTTTTGGAGGGGCCCATCAGTGGTTTGTCATCAGGATAACAGCTGTCCAATCAGACTCGGTCTTCGACTGGTCCACCACTTCCTGTCCTCCTGCTTCCTCCTCCTGTATCTACCACCACCTGCCCACCTGTGTGTCCACGTAGACCACCACTGTCTCTTCCTGAGCAGGAGCGTTAGCGCCACCTTCTCCACCCTCACCACTTTTGTTATTGTCAATCAAACTGACATTGGCTGAACTCAACAGCGCCTACTAGAGGATGTATTGCTGAGCAACCACGTCTAAGGTATGCATTTGAAATGGACATACCTAGTTGGGCTCCTTAAAGGCAGCCCAAACTGCACAGTTTTTACGAAACCAGGTGTACGTGGCCCCCTAGTGATACATGAGAGCACTACGGGGGTTACACTTACTGGTTCATATTTGGGATTTTAAGGTTAAAGTGGAACTGTCCAAATATTACGGTCCATTATACTAAGGCATGATTTTCCTTATTATTATTTATTATTCCTTAAATTTTGTGAAAATGGAGTATTAAGTAATGTAATAAAAAGAGTGTTGTCTAGCCCATTTCCACTGGGACAAAGAGTGGATTTTCATTTTTATTATTATTAGTATTATTCCAACAGACACCATCACTCCTGACAGGACTGGGTTGTTCTGCAGGATCAGGTTCTCACAGAGCTCTGACCTGTCCTTGAAGTGATGATGAATACACACTGGGTTCCATCTCCATCCTGGAGGAGACCACAGAAACACTGCAGCTCTGTGCTCACAGACTCACAAGAACAAATGGTCTCGGTCCATTTAGTTCAGTGGGGGGAAAAAAAAAATCACATCGATGCTACATGTGTCCTGGTCTGGTTCGCTAATGATCCGTCTCTGCTAAGAAAGCAGTTAATTACACCCTGTAATGACTTCACACACGGAGGCTAATGGCCAGCAGAGATAACACATCTCTCATTAAGACTCTGGGCTGCGCTGAAGGACTTACTGTATTAAAGCAAAGAAACGTCCTCAGTCACGTGGCTCTGCAGCAGAGACACAAAATGGTTTTCGGAGCTGTCGCTATCTGAACCGTCCTCAGGACTTTCAGACATTTAGAAATGTCTGAAAGATGTTTGACCTTTGACCCACAAGGCTTCTACATTTCTTCACTTTAGCAACTTGTGAAAAAAAGCAGAACTGGTTAAAATGTGACGACTCAGTTGTAAGTTATTGCAGGTCAGGATTTTACTCTGTGCTCAGTCCAGTAGCACAGCCAACCACAGAAGTTCAGTCAGCCATCCTCCATACTTCCTGTTCTTCTTTTCTTCTTCTACTGTTACTGTTCTAGATGCACCCTTCAACACAAC
>NC_024315.1:13566862-13588865 GCF_000523025.1 Cynoglossus semilaevis
CCCTCCTCTGCTGTTACACCAACCATCTCCATATCCTCCATCACTGCATCCATAATACTTTTCTGGTCTCCTCTTCTTCTCTTCTTCCGTGGAAGCTCCATCTCCAACACCATTTGTCCAATATCTTCACACTCTCTCTCTCTCTTTCTCTCCCCCTATGTTATGTCCAAACCGTCTCCGTCTCACCTCTCTAACTTCATTACTAAATTGTTCCACCTGCTCTACCTGTCCATCCTGGTCACTCCCAGGGAAGATCTCACCTCCAGCTCAGCCTCCTAACGGACAAAGCCACCGTCTCTAAACTAGACATCATAGCAGTGTGTCCAAGCTTCACCTCAGTTTGAATCTTTGAGTCTTGAGTCTTCGTTTAAGACAAGGACTAAGGGAATGACTCTCTGTTTCTGCTTGAATGAGTCCAACTGAAGAGAAGAGAAAATACTGGGATTCAACAACGTTTACCAGTCAATGAGGCAGAAAAGCAAGTGATGTTTTTCACCTCCACTGACTGTGATCCTCACTGATGGACAGACACGTTGATTGATGGAGGAGTCGCCGTCTGTGTGTAATTACCCTGTGATTTGGGAGCAGCGGCAGCTAATGAGGCAATCAGTGACTCCCTGATAGATCTGTGAATTTCACCAGAGAGAGTTTGGAAAAGGACTGATCATACAGTACCTGTACACACTGTACCTGGAATCTCTGATTAATTCTTGTTTTTTTAAAAAATACGTCTCTCTGTCTCATTGTCCTCTGAGTGGGTGAGGTTTTACAATGGAATACAACTTTATAGGAACATCTCCTCTTCACAGTATCAACTAATACACAGTTTAAAGTCTGCTGTAGCTGTTCCAGCAGGTCAAAGGTCAAGTTTCTGCTTCACCTTTGACCTTTGCTTTAATTGATAATAATAATAATAACAACAATAATATTGATAGTAATAAAAATAATATAATGTGTATTATTTATCTATATATCATATCTATATATAACTAATTCTATATTTTATAATTTCACAACTTGTCTTTGTTTATCATCATTAAGAATGATGGAAATAAGATATAGTTGTCTTATCTTGTGTTGACTCCTCCATCACTCCCCCTCCTCCCCTGTAATGAGCTGCTGAAGTGAGACGTTAGCATCAAAACATCACTGATCTGCAGTGACAGCAGTGGAGGAAGAGGGAGACAGGATCTGAAGACACGTAAAGAAAGAATAGACACAGAGCCATGAGGACAGACTCAGGCGAGGACAGGGGAGAAAACAACAGAGAGTGACTTGAGGGGGCTTCTTTCCACTCTAACTGATTATAGGTGTAATTAAAAATAAGGTGGTCTCACGGCTTTCATTATAAGACTATAATATTTCTCTACCTTTTCTCACCGAACAAAGGACGTGGACGTAAAAAGACATTCACGTCTTATTTAAAGTGAATGTTTTCTTAATAAGAAACTGAGAGAAATACAAATTGTTATTTAGAAATGTAACAAATTATTGAATTAACAAATATTTTTCTCTCATATATATTTTCAAAAAATGCTTAAGAAACGATCAGTATTGATAGTGTAGTACTATAGTTAATTTTTTACCAGGAGTCACCAACTATATTTGTTGGACCTTTGGGCTCAGACACTCAAATAAAATAAAATAAAAATATTTTTTTTTTCTAACATTATTATTTTGGAATCCAGTCGCAAGCTGGATTAGATAGTTAGGCCGGGTTTGGTAATCACTGGTCAACTGGGTTGATGTCCAGTGTAAAGAACTTTGCGAGTGCACACAGTAGGTTTTTATACCTGTGTTATCCTCAACAGAATGACTTATATTTCCCAATGTCACTTTGACCAAGGAAACAAGAGTTTGTAAAAACCCCTCTGGTGAGTCCAGGGCAACAGAGGTCATAAAAGAAGGAAGAGGAGGAAACAAACCTCTGTCAGCAGCTGCTTCCATGAACTCCACTTCCTCTTTAAACTTGCAGCTGGTGGTGTGAAGGAGGTCCGTCCTCATCTGTGGACCATACTCCTGAGGATCCTGACAGTTGCAGTACCAAACATGTACTGTAGGTATCTTTACAACAGCATCACTAAACAAACAGAAGAACAGAAGAAGTGCTGTGCACATGTAAGTCACTAAATGATAGTCTGTCAGTGTCACAGTTGGTCTGTGGGTATTTATACATTATCCCATCTGCTGCCACTGAACAACTTTGGACCCCCGGGCTCCAGCAGTCTCTGTTAGCTTCAGCAAACGCGATGGTCAGCACTGTTTCATCTGTGCCAGAAAATCAGTTTCCGCGCAAAAATATTTAAAACTGCTACGTGTTTGTCTTTTCACAGTGATTAGAAGTAAGGACGCGGCATTTTGTACGCAGGGTAAAGGGACAGAGCTTTCATGGATTGATTCAGTGTGAGGTTAGCTACAGTACAGGCCCCGGGCCGGGAATAAAGATGAGATGACTCCTTGGGGATGTTTTTGATGACTTTGTCTCCCCCTCGCCCCCCCCCCCCCCGCTCCCTTCATTTTCCTCCGCTTTTATTATCACTTCAGAAACGGCTGAGCCCAAAGAACCAATTACAAACTCAGGCTCCTGCTGACTGATTACCATACAGGAGGCAGGAGCCTAAATGAGAGCAGGTCAGACATCTCTGACCATGCGTTGTACCGAACGATCATATTTAAATACTTAGTCAGCAATTGTATTAAATTAAATGTCAATTTGACAATGAAGCGTTAGAATGAATAGTTATTCCCCTCAAAAGACAAGAGCCTTCAACGGAGGGGCAACAGATTTAAAAGGGCTGTAAAGCTGAGGCAGATCTCAGGTGTCAGACGGTGTGGAGGTGACCCTGGGGTAGGCACGTGTCCATGGGGGTCATGATGAAGTGAGGCGGGGCAAAGGGACGGGCTGAGAGAGGCTTAGCCGTCAAATTAAAACATGCAAACTGTCCGCCAATCAAGGAGTCACAAACTGTACTCATCAAAGAAAATTAAAATACATACTGTATGTTGGTAAATATTATAGCAATACACTGATTTGGAATATTTGAATAAAAATATATATATATATATATATATATATGTGTGTGTGTGTGTATATATATATATATATATTAAATCTTATTCAGCAATTTTAAAACAAAACAAGAAGACCCAAAGACTTTGGTGTCCATACGACAGTAAGACGACAGAAGATCATGAAGCGACTCCTTCATGTACTGTGACATAAAACATTTTCAGACGACAGAAGATCATGAAGCGACTCCATGTACTGTGACATAAAACATTTTTGGCAAAGTCACATATATTCTGTCTTTGTCTTGGTCATCCGTGTCCGTTGTCTCTTGTTCCCGTCCTACTAATCCACTAATTCGGGGACACACCCAAGGCTTAGATAGTGGGTTCACTCCAATCAGTATTCAAAAAGATTTAGGATATATCTAGAGAGTCATCGTGCAGTGAAAAGTACTTCAAGGTCCTTCATTTGATTAAGGGATTAAGGCTGTAAAAAATCTGACCGACAACATACTTGGTTTATCAAATAAATCAAAGTTCAGTTTGTGAAAAAGAACAGAGGCTACTCAGCTGATTTCAGTGGCACTTGGTCCAAATGGGCTTCTTAAATCCACAGGCTCAGCAGCTCTCAAGTCAAGATTATGTTCCTGCCATCGTCTGGAGACGCTGCTGGTTTAGTTTCCTCTCTCGTTGGTTTCCTTCTCCTGTTCTGGACACGGCAGAGATTCTCCTTTGTTCCAGAATCTTGTTTAGATATTCTGTGACAACATCGTCTTCCTTCCTGTAAAAAGTAAACTCTGTAAAATGTCTGAAAGTTTCTTTCCAATTTTCATTACACCAACGATCTTAAATGTATTCATCTGTGCTTCACTCTTCCCTCAGCAAATGTTTTTGTGGACTTTTCGCTCTAAGTTTCCCTAAGAAACTTCGGCTCTTTCCCGAAGGCGTCTGTCAGATCGTTTGGACTTCCCAGCTCTGGATCAGCCAAGGAAGACAGGATCAAACAGGAGATCTGTTTGAAATTACTTTTTTCATCTGCATGTCGTTTCATGCGTGGGGTTTTTCTGTCTGTTTGGAAAACTTGTGATGAGTTCTATGTAAAAAAAACATTTTCAGCGGGGTGGGACTGAGGTTGGCACTCTCATCTGTGGATGCCGTGGTCATATATTCAGTCCTGGAGCAGCTGATCTTATAAACCCACTGACCCGTGATATGGCTGAGCTCTGAAGCAGAGCAATCACAGCCACAGTGGCCTGACTGGTTTACCAATGAAATCCTCGGAGCAACCAGTGGAATTTTGTTAAATAGAAACCCCAGTGACTACAGTCAGTTCACTGTTTCTTATTACTGCTTTATTATTATCATTTAAAAAACACGACAACCCTTTCAGAAAAAACTTCAAAACAGCAGGGACAAAAACCTTTTTCATAAAGGAAATAAATCGATACGATACAATACCAAAAGATGCGATACGATGCAATGCAATGCGATGTGATGCAATGCGATACCATGTGATACCATGTGATACGATATGAAATGATACAATACAATGTACTTCCAATGTACTGCCCCACTCAGGGAAATTTGTCTTGCGCTCTAGCAAACAAAACATCCTCAGCCATCACTGACAATTAACTAATAGTCAAAGTTACTGGTCGACCAATCACAGACAGGTTTGGGGTTTCTGATTTTGCTGATACTATATTGAGTTTATTGTTCACTACTGTATTCAAAAACACTCCTGTTTTTATGCTTAGTGTTTTTCACTTTTCATTTTCATTTTTTTATTAATTGGCTTATTACTGAACATATTTTATTCAAATTAAAAAAATCCTGCCACAATCTTATCAAATCCATAAATGAAATCTGATATTTTATTCGATATCATGCTGGTCCAGATAAAAGAATTATCAAATTATTTATGTTTTTTTTTTTTACGTTTTAAAGCGAGGCAGCCACGTTTTGACCACCCCTATGTAGGTGTCAGAGCCCTGTGCCTTATAACCACTAGTCTGATCTTCAGGTTCTTATCTTGACCCAGAGATCTAATCATTTGGTCCAGGTTAAATGGTCTTTTCCTTTTGGGTCTCCACTGATAAAAGAAGCTGCTGCTCTGATAGGCATCTGTTGGTGGAGAACCAATCACAGCTCTCCAGTTGAATGCTAAACTAAAGCTGTGAAGATGAAGATGACGGGGAGAGGCTGACGACTGAAGTCCAACACCTGTTAGTATCTGATGGTAGATGTTAACAGACCTGACAAGGAGCAGCCGTGATTTCCTCTGTGTCCATGGTTAAAAGATAAATAAAATGATCAGATTTAGACAGATTCGCAACAACAACTTGTTTCTCTACTTGGAAAAAAAAATGACAAAGTTCATTCAACTTCATTTGACACTTTTATCACCAACAAAAACTGTTTTATTGGAACATCTGTGGCACCATCTTGAGCAGTTTACTGCTCGAAATGTAAACTGCTGAAAAACAAGCAATTTATTTTTTCATGCTTGTTTCACATAGATGTCTGAACTAGAATTAGTTACGTTCCAAGACGCGATAGGCGTAAAACCGTGAAGTAGCGATGCAATAGCTATTGTATTATTATTACATATGCATTAACCCTTTACGAACCCTTTAGCAGGCATCGTAGGGTGTGAAATATGGCAAGAAAACGTAACGATACTTTCACAAATCTTGTCTACCCGTACATACAGGTTATATCTTGCAATACCCTTTATGTATATGTTACATGTCTTTTAATTTTTTTATAATTTTTTAACAAAACCCGTGCAGCGAGGGACGACAGTATTTTATTTTATTTTTTAATTTAGCATTCAACACTAAGCAAATAAATAACACAAAGTTTCAAGGTTAAGTTCAAACTGATCAAACGTGGCATGGGACAGCTAAAACTACCCATAAATGTCCGCTGTGTAGATGTTGGTACCATTTGGACACAGCGTCTAAATGTCCAGTTTAACCCTGAGGATGAATCGGTGACAGGATGGTGTCTCCATGTTTCTCTGCACACAGCCAAGTCTGGAGGCTCTGCAGAATCAGGCCGAGCTGCTTTTAAAGTGACCAGCAGGAAGTCAGATTTATCACACCACCTGCCCGCCAGTAAAACAGAAACAAAAGTTTGCTCTTTCCTTCTATTGAGTATGCTGTGGTGGCAGAACGTTTATTACTGTGCACATTCAGCACAAACCTACGTGTCACATGACATCTAGACCTAGTTACGGTTTGACCACGTCCTATGTAACGCCTTAAGACAGACGTCCATCTGGGCATGAGATACAGTTTGACCCTTGTTACCAGTTAGATTCCCTGAGTTTACACACTGACCACCAGAGCTGGGTCATGACACAGGTGTCGTCTAGGACATCAGCTGCTGGAGGGAATGACTCTGTGAACCCACAGGGAAGAACTCAAAACATTTACAGTGTTGGGACACCAAGCAACAATCTCACCTACTGGGCAAAAATGCAGAGTCAACTCTAGTTTAGAACTGAAGGTCCCATTCAGACATTAGTCCAGGAAATGTCTGACCGCCCCTGAAGTACAGTATCCTACACATCCTACAGTATGGACCAAACTGTGTAGTTGCATGGTGGAAGTAGTAGAAGAATTAATGCTTAAAAAACATAGATCCTTAGACCAACCCTAAATATTACAAATATGTGAATAATTATGATCTTTACGCTAACTTAAATCGGACCCTAATTCAACAACAACAACAACAACAACACGGACATGCTGGAACCGATGTCTGAATTGAATTATTATACATTGCATGCCCTTTATAGTGGATTACTTCACTCACTAAACGTTGGGACATAGTACACAACCTAAAGTGTAGGGGGCGTTTCAGACACAGTCAGAGACTTGAGATATATGCTGTCTGAAAGCCTGTGCAGAGTGTGTGCTTAAGATCACCTTTTAGATCAATTATCCACATGTTGCTGCTGAACTGACTGACCCTGGAGGTCCACGGCCCACCTCCTGCCTTCAGCTCCACTCCTGGATTGCTCTTCACTGAATCATTGTAATTTCCTTGACTTGTTGGTAACCTGTGGAGAGAAAAGGAAGGCGGAGCAGTTATATGATACCAGCTTTAAATGGATAAGATAAGAACATGGTTAGGGTTCATTTAAAAATGGATTTGGAACACATCCGTTCATGCTTGGGGGTCATCGATGAAAAGTCCTTAATTATTACGAATATTTTTGTAATCACATTCTAGTTCATTTTCTTTTCATTTCTTGACCAGAGTTGGCGTTCTTATTCTGTCACAGTACGACCTTTAATGCCACCGTCGGGGGCCTGAGTCCCATTCTGTTGGGTTCGGTCACAGCAGCAGGTCGGCTGCACATGGGCGGAGTCCAGTCAAATTAGGAAGAAAGACACACTTTCCTATGATGCACCCCCCACCTCCACCTCCTCCCCCTCCTCCCCTTGATCTATGGAGGTTGTAGAAGAAATCAAAAAGACGCCAACTCTCCTGGTGATAGACTTTTCCAGAAGTTCTCTTCTGCTGCCATGAGATTTTACAACCAACACTGCTCTCAGGGACACACACACACACACACACACACACACACACACACACACACAGTATAAGGCTTTATCTTATCTTACCCTGGTCCTGTCTTGTCACCACTCTCCCTGTGATGTAGATTTTATATCCTAACACAGAAAAAAAGAAAACCTAAGAGGAAGACAGTTCTGGTCTGGATACGACAATTCCAAGTCATGGAATCAGATATCTCTCAGGAAACTGTACACAATTGAAATGGGACGGATGGCCTGTGGTACAAATGAGCAATTGAAGGAACTAAAAGGCAGTAATGAGCTTCTTCCTCCTCCGTTTCTCTGCCACTCCATGACTTTGCAGATTTTGCCTCATTAGTGGAAGTAGAGCTGCCAGAGTCCTGTCAGGGACAGCAGTGGCAGCGGCAGCAGCAGCAGCAGCAGCAGCAGCAGTAACGGCAGTAACAGCTGAAAATTGCAGCCAGAATCCCTAATGAGAAGAGCGGGGGATAATTGATGGCAAATTGTGAATTTGGTCGCCTTTAACGCTTTGGTTTAATGAGAATTAAAGATTCAAAAGCAATGCATTTTATATCAATCAGACAAACAACCCATGGGAGAGAACAGAGGAGAGGGAATAAGGGGAGGAATAACAGAGGAGGCCATTAGGGCTCAGACAGCAGCGGTGGGGAAGAAGAGTGAAGCAGAAATATCCAGAGCTCTGGTGTCAGTGGTGTTGGTGTGTTCATAAAGACATAAAGAGTTTGGAACAAATATGCTGCGCAGTTGTTCGAGGAAGCCATTATGGTTCTGTTATTGTTTTGTGTCAATCAAATTCTCTTCAAAACTCCGTCTCCAAACAGCTCCATAGCAACAGTCCAACATCAGGGTTTGTAGACAGTCACTGACAGATGTCTTGAGGGGAAAGAAACATGAACGACAGCCAGCTGTAACACTTTGTCTGGTTATACTGTATATACAGCCCAGAGCCCGGTTGTCGAACGGAGCTGTACACTCACACATATAAATGGACCTGAAGCCTAATGACTTTTACATCATCATTTCAATTGCATCACTGCCACCTAGTGGGCTGTTTACCACCAATATTGATCACAGATTAACGAAGTAGACTCAGATTTAGATGTTTTTTCACCTCCACCTTCGTACTGGTCAGATTTAAAAAGAACACTGTGACACAGTGACTGAGTGAATGTCAGCTTCAGTCCTGACTGTGGAGAATAGGAGATGGGGGAGGTGTGTGTGTGTGTGTGTGTGTGTGTGTGTGCGTGATGGATGTGAGGAAGAAGAAAAAGAAGGATGAGAACAGGAGGAGGCAACAACAGTCAGCATCCTGCAGGTGAAGTCCTGCGTCTGTGCTCAGTGGGAGACGGGTGATGACATCAGAGGGGAGTGCAGGGACACACACATACAGGTTTTTGTGTTTTGTGAGCAAGTTACGTAGACACACTTTCTTCCCTACTCCTTTACCTCAACCTTGACTGTTATGAACATATGTTTTATCTTAATCCTAACCCTGACTCTATTCTTAAATTTACTTCACATCCTGTGTTTTTTTGTTTTTGTTTTTTGTCTCACTGAGTTCAGCCTTTGTTCCACTGGATTAGCCCGTCTGTGCTGGACCCACTTTTAACCCAGTGCTCGAGCTAAGAGAAAATCCAAATTGCCCTTTGTGCCCTGCCTGAGTCCACTCTAATACCTAATTCCGCTTAAGTAATTATCTTAACTTGATTAATAGATGGAGAGAGACGTCCAAGATGTGACCTGTCTTGACCTTTTAGAGGAATTTCCCCTCGGAGAAGCAATAAGAGGCTGGGCGTTTATCTGTTTCATCATCAGGTCAAAACCAAGATTCTGCCAGCAGCGATTTACTCTAATGTACTTCAATGACATATTGGCACTTTCACAGGCTGCCACGAATTAAGGCCATAAGGACGGAAACATATTTCCCAGTAAGGACATGAAGACACAGGGTTCTCTGTCCCCCAGTGGACCGCTTTACCCGTAGGAAATGTCCAGGAAAATACACGTGGTTACTGAGACTGACATAATCATCACAACACAAACAATAGTTCATCCAAAAGATCTGGATCAAACAGAAAATTATTCCTTAACAGGTCACTGACTAGATTCAAGGACCGATGGCACAAGAACCACTGAGCGAGCCACGGATTTAACACCTGAGAAAACCACCAGACCACAGTTTGGGTGTTTACATTCTTGTGAAAAATAACACAAAAAGGTAAATATAAAAAATACATAAAAGGCAAACACATGCTTGAAGATCATCCAACCATCAATCCATCCAACCATCAAACAATCCAACCATCCATCCATCCATCTAGGATCACCTGAACCTAAAATCAACACCAGTATTAAGTGGTTCATTAAGTTTCTCAGTAAAATTATGTTAAAAAAAAAGAAACCTCTGTGAGAAGCTGCCGACCTTCTTCCATCACTGATCTCTGGAACAACGCACAGATACACACACACACAGACACACACACACAGACACGTACTCCCACAGATAGTATCCGGTAACAGCAGCAGCTCCGGTGCTGCAGAGGACATTTGACACCATCTCTGAGACCATTCAGAGGCAGGAAGTCAAACTTCAGCTCAGACTGAATTAACCATGTTACCATGTGCATGAGACGGTTTACCATTATGGACTGGAACATGTTCTATCAGCATTCAGAATGTGAGCTTGTCCATCCATTACATCTAGGTTTGTGATAGAACAGCAGAATCAGCACCGTGGCTGAAATGACTGTGGTTTAAACTATGAGGATGAAAAAATAGGTACACATGTGGGAAGGACATCTAGTTTTTTGTTTTCAGTGTGGGTGGATAATATTGTACTGCCGAGTATTTTAGAATTTTTAAGTTTTTTTTATACTTATTTTAACTCAGGTCTTCAGATGGTGCTGCAGATGAAGCTGCTGATGTTTGAGTAAAAGCAGTTACTCCCATTTCCCATTTGTGTTTGATGTTGTCACAGTTTTAGTTGCAGTTTTGGTGAAGCAGTTTTACTGTGTAAAACATACTATTTCCAAACTTGTCTGGAACACACTGGACTCCTCTGCACTCATAGCCTTGTGTGTCTCCAACTAAACAACAATTAGAATCCTTGGCTCCAAAAGACCCAACAGTATTTCTCAGAGGCTGCCCCCTGCAGGAGCCTGTCTGCATATTCATATTAAAGGACTTGGAGCTGTGCACGCCACCGGTCCCTGAGGAGGGGGCTGATTTTGCAGGCTCAGATCCAGACACCTACTCCCTCTGCTGTGGGAGGGTGGGTGGGTGGGTGGGGGGGGTTACGCAGGTAGAGAGTCAGCTGATCAGCAGGCGACAGGCTGCAAAGCCAGCCAGAGAAAATTACAGGCAACAGATTGTTCCTGTGAAGCCAGAGAGGAAGGCTGTGTTTGTTAGACTTGGAGCCAGACTGGAATCTAAACAACAGACAGTCAGTCAGTCAGTCAGTCAGTCAGACAGACAGACAGTCAGTCAGTCAGACAGGCAGGTAGTTAGTTTTGTGTCAGTTTTGTGTTTTAGGCACATTTTAATATCAATGTTTTACTTTTATTCTTGGCCCTGTGTATATTTGTATCTAAGACAAAAATGCCATCCTCTTATTTTCGGTATATTTATATAAATTGTATATATGTATATAAAGTATTTCTACATATTCCAGTACACAAGTGTTGTGTTGTGTTGTAGTGTACTAGTACACTAGTACAGTCCCACTAGCGTGGGATATCAACAGAAAATTAGCCAGATTTACTAAATGGTCTGAGAATGTTTTTTTTATTTTGTTTTTTTTTTCACTGCAAAACATTCTGTCTTTGTCCTTCTATGAGGCAGTGAGATCTAGAACAATGTGGTGGACACAGATGGCTGATAAATCTTTCTAAAATTTTAAAAAAGAATCAGAAAGACATTTGTGTCTTTCTTTAATTCCTGAAAATGGTGTTCAACTGAACAGGCCCAGAGTGAATTGAAACTAGAAGCTCAAGATCATTTTAGTGACATTCTTGCTGGGTGGTTCACAGGAGGATTTTGCTGTAATGTAACATATGTGCTACGGCTCAAAAATGTTGGTAAAGTATGAGTCCTGGCGTGCTCTTGCAGTAGCCGCTGGAATGCTAACTTTTAACCTGGGAATCAATGAAGTATTTTTGATCTGCGTCTGATTCTGAGCCTCGATGGAAACAACAGTTGTTTTTAGAACTGGCGTGTCGAGCGATGTTGTTGTTTTTATACATCCTTCTCTGTACTCACTGCCGTTTATTGCTGCTGCCGCCGTGTTGTTGGAAGGGTGGAGACACTTTGTGGCTGCTGCTGCATAACTGCACATGAGGGAAATCACTGTCAGAGTGCCTGGTTGTGTGTGTCAGCCCTGACCCTGCAGGACGAGCCGCTGGATTATTAGCAGAGCTGCATCATGTTATGGTCATGTGGGTGTGGACACAGTCAAGGCAGGGCTCCTTAGATAACACTACAGTGTGTGTGTGTGTGTGGGGGGGGGGTGGGGGGGGGGGGGGGGGATACAAATATCAATATATCACCATGTTGACAGCATGGCTCCAAAATGTCTCAGTGTGACACTGGTGACATGGAGGCTGCTGACATTCCAACAGATTTCTGTTTGCTTGCTTGTCATCTCCTCCGTTGTTTTGTTTGTGTTTCTACAGTTACACACAGTGATTTATCCTCACATCACACACACACAGAGACAAAGTACAGTGTTATACAGTGTACTCTCATCCACATTTGCTTCCCTTAGCTACTGCAGTATATCGATGATTACTGTCAGTTCTGTAATTTTTTTGTCAGGACATTGACATGTGAGGTCACAACAGTACAGTATGTTTACATGGGCATTAGATTTGTTAAATCGACACACCACAGTGGCTTGTTTGAATTTATATATATATAAGTATATATATACATATATCAAAATATATAATAAATATATTATAAATACGTATATATATTATAAATATATATATTTCCAGCTCCATTTAAATACTTCTCGACTTTGTTTATGCCACAGAGTTATTAATCATTTTAAGTTTCAACGTCAAAGAAGTTACAGCAGACAAGAAGTTAATTGGAGTAAAAAAAAATTTAGAATAATTGAATTAGTTTGTGAGGTTCGGTTCCATTTTACTTAAGAAAAGCATAAAAATCCACTTAGTGAACACTTAACAGAGAATTAAACCAGGATTTAACCACTGGTTTCTGTGCCAAATGACAGTAACTGTGAATTATTCGCTGCTCAGTCCAAACAGGAACAGATACAGATTCAAACTTCACAGTTTAACTCAGCAGCAACATCAGCCCGCTGGTGTTAAGTCACGATGCAGGATGAGAAATCAATGGCAGACTGCAGTCTGGGCTCGTTGTACTGGAAGAACAGTTAGCTCTTAGGGTTGGAGCACGGGCAGTAGAGCTGTAACCACTCAGTAACTGGCCTGAACTATGTCCTTGATTGCCTGAACATTTTTTAAATTTAAATAATTACTAAAAAGAAGAAGACGCTTGGTTTCACACAAAACCAGACCAGCTGCACATCAGGGCCTCCAGAGAGCTTAACAGAGTTTTCCAATGGGACTCAAGTGCATTAATAATTCTATATTCATGACTGTCCTCTCTGTAACCTGACTGGACCTTTAAATTACTTCAAACACCTTTTATCAAGGTAATGTTAATGACTTTTCCATCATAAAATTAATTTCACTCTATGTTACATAAACGTATAATAAAACAGATAAGGCTTCTGAGACTGCACCATGGGAGTTCCCCAGCGGTCTACACCTAAAGCAGCACAGCTCTAGGACTGGCCAACGGTCCATATGGAATTGAAGGCCTTTTAACAAGTGAGGCCACTGTGGGGCAAATGTTCCATGTGAAGTGAAGGTGAATTGAAACCACAAAGACAGTATTACTGAGGAGACAATACTGCCATGACTGGAGGGGGAGGGGAGCTGTGTGTAATAACTCATGGAGGGAGACCGCTGTTGTAGGTGGGAGGAAACTGGTGTCTGTACAAATATACAGGAGATATACAGTACAGTAGGAACTTAGAGACACATCACAGAAATCTCCAGGTAAACATTGTGCTGGAAGGTTAGGACTTTATTGTCCTGAAAAGGGTTTGTGAGCCTTGTGCTGCCTAGATTTGAGCCCAAACACAGTCAACTGAAGATAGGACTTATTTACCTGACCTAAAGACCTAGAACTCTACACAAACACATCCTCACTCTGGCAGGCTTTGGGGGGGGGGGTTCTATGAGAACAAGGACCAAAGAGAAAGACAGAACTACACTGACCTGGCAGGTGGATGTTCCCAGGAAGTGTGGAGGGCGGAAACCTATCCAGTGGAAGTTGGGTGCCGATGCTTCCGTAGAACCAGGAATAACCAGCTTCAAATCGAGGAAGGTGCTCGAAGACCTGGCAGAGACAGCAACAAGGGGGCTTCTGGCCATGGCTACAGAGGAAGGACAGGACATGGAGACTAGGAGCGTAAGGGCTGATGGTAGGGAACATTACAGAAGTGTAAAGATCAGACCATTAATGTGGAGCTACATATGAAGAGAACACATCTGTTGTTGTTCCTTCTCACACTACTTACCTCCGGGTGCAGAGCACTGTGTGAATGATTCCTGGGATCGGTTCCATCATCATCACGACCTGCAGGCCTCGACTGGATCAAAGGAGGAAGTAGGATATGACAAGTGAGGGGGCGGGGGGGCTAAAGTCTGACTAACCATGACTCACTGGTAACGGCCCCCTGAGGTGACCATGGCTGTCACTCACACTGCGTCTCAATCAATGGCACCTCAGCAGACACACTTGATGATCACTTTAATGAGAGAACTCCCATTGATTTCCATTAGTTTATCACAGGCCCAGTACGCTCCCGGGACCTGGTTGGAATTTCTCTGCATCCATTTCAACCCAAACCTGGCTCATAACATCACCACTTATTGGTGAATGATTGTTGCAGTCAATGGAGGAAGATGAGAAGATTATTTCTGCTAACATTTCTGATGCTATCAGTCTGTGAAGAGAAACTATGTAATACTGAAAATATATAGATAAAACCTGAGGTAAAATTTTGTAAATATATACAGAAATATATTCAAGATCATGTTTTGGTTGCATTTAGTTGAACCTTTGGTGAAAATTTGTCAAACGTTTTGTCTTTAATTTCCTCCTACCCATACCTATTTGCTGAGTTTCTGTTTGACTGTTGCCCGCAGTAATTGTCTTCAGAGATGAGTTGATTTACTGTCAACGCTGCCGAATGTTCTTTTGAAGAATTAATTTTAAAAAACTGTCAATGTGCAGTAGATTAAGCCTCCAGTCTCCCACTCGTACCAGCTTTCAGATAATTTAAGACTCTCTGTCGCCGCTCTGCTGACAGCAGCGGAGAAAATCCTACATTTCATCTCCTGTTGTCAGGAAGGGTGCTGTAAAAGACTGACTGCGTTCGATGTGACTGGGTGGCACTTCAAGTACAGCGCTTGTCTGCATAAATATCCATGTGATTGTGAGTGTACGTGCACATGCTTATGGATTTAGCTTAGCACTTTACTGTAGTGTGTGTATAATGTCTACTCCTGCAGCATCAACACACCTGCAGTACAGGCAGAGGGGAAATTAAAGGGCCTGCAGACAAACCTCCCTCTAAGTGCTCTGTGCCTCCTCCTCTGCATCCATCAAACTCTGTGTGTGTGTGAGAGAGAGAGAGGCCAGCAGACAGAGGTGTGTGTGTGTGTGTGTGTGTTTGTCTGTTTTACTCAGATTTATTGAAATGATGTACCTCCACCGTTTGCTCCTGGCACCGATCTTAGACACAATTTAAAACCACAGCACTTTGCAGCCTGAGAGCTGCAGAGATATTACTGTGGAGGTGTTCCCATAAAATGTTAAAAAAAAAAAACACTGCGCATTGTGCAGTGAGTGACATACGGATGATGATGTCTTCACTGTGGTAAAACCACATATAAATGACTTCATTCTCACACACATATATACACACATATACACACGGGAAAAAAAATCCTGATGGTGACCTTTGTGTCATGAATGATGGTGACCTTTACGTGCCTTCATTCAGATACTTAATAACTGTAGAGTCTGCAGTTTTCTTTGTTAGTTAAGCTGACTCAGTAGCCAGGCTGGTGTCAGCACCATGGATAGCTCCACAGTGAAGCTGACTCTTTAGAACAATTAAACCACATCATAAATGCTCAAAGGATCTCTGACCTCTGACCTGCAGATGACAGAACTGCTCTGGTCAAAAAGCCTGTTAGCATTTCTCAGAACAGTTAAAAACTGTTTACCACTTAAAAGTCAAATGAATTGAGAAGATTTTGGAATCTAGTATTATTGACATTATACTTAGTTAATGTTTTACAAAATGACACACTGTTGACTAGTTATTAAAAACACTTTCTTTTTAACTTTTCCTTAACTACTTAATGCCATCCTTACACTCCACAGATATGGACTTATTACGGTCCATCTGAGTGTGTTTTCTTCTTGTAAATGTAGCCCTGTGGACTCAGCCTACTGCACTGAGAGGAATCCACATAAACAATAAAACTGAAACGTTGTCACACATTTGTGCTGCTTTCAGAAAAAAAAAAATCTGCTGCAAAGTGAGCGACACAGAAACACACAGGTCTTAGCCAATAATTGCTGCAAGGCACAGACAACAATAAAACTATTTTCCAGTGGGACGGTAAAAAGTGATGAACACGGCTGGGACATGTCCACCGTTACCATGGTGACAATCAAGACTCACTGAAGGAGAAGGTGCCTCAGTGCTGAAAAGTCCATGATGGCATTTTTGTATCACGTCGTTGTTGAAAAGAACAGACTAGAACATGGTGAAGGCATACCTCAATACCTAAGTTTGCACATGAAGTTAAATAATAATAAAAAAACATTTGACGTGTATTAAAGTACAGGAGTGTAGTAGTAGCAGTCGACAGCAGTACACAGGATATTTTCCACTCTCTCTTCATCGTGACACTGACTCTACGACCTTCTCTGTGTCTCCTTTCTGCCCTCTCTGCTTATTGCTGCCCCCTCCTGGGATGTTTGTAGTTCCCTATTAACCAACACACCCTCCACCTTTTGTTGTCCCCTCGGTGACAACTAAGGTGGATGACCTTTCTGCAACAGCCATCCGCTGAGTCCCAGCCAATCACAGACCAGTGTAGAGCGTCCCATCCAGACAGCCTGTCAACTGCAGTCAGGGCACTGACACTGTACTCCAGCAACCTTGACTCCTTCTCCTACTCATTTGTTATTGTCCAAACCTGATTAGCACGTCTACCGTATGTATCTGACCGAGAACACAGAGAGGGAGAAAGTTCCAGTAGATGGAGCTCAGCTTCCTGTAATTAGAGCCTCAGTGTGTTCCTCAGTGTTCCTCTAACCTTTACGTCTCGATCGTTCTTCTACTCCTCCTCCTCAGCCTTCAGCCAAGCTCTCATTACAACACAACAACCTCAGCGCCGGCTTCACTCTGACAGAACCGTCTCACACACACACACACGTATATAATACACCTTCCACCAAACGCTTCACAGCTTCAACACCAGCCTGTGTGATGCCACTTGTATGACAAGAGCTGTAACAAGTTTTTTTTTTTTTTCTTAGACGTCCGTCATCTTCCCCGGCTGTTATTTCCTGAGGAGGAACATCGGCTCTTTCTGATAATTGGCTGTAGAAAAATTCAAATGTTATTCATCTCACTGTCTTCTCCTTGATGATGTGACTGTTATGCGTGTGGCGTGAGACAGATACACATACTGTAGTAGGGAGAAGAATCTGGATCCTCCCCTCTCACTGCCTGCCCACTCTGGTTCTCTCTCAGCTCAGACAAATTGATTTCCCACTCTGTCGGAGGCCAAGGTAATTTTCCCACCAAATAAAGGAACACTTGAGGAAAATAAATGTTTTTAAGTGATCAAAGACGTGGGAGATTGTCCTTAGCACGGAGTTGGTGGTTCACTCAGACAATCCAAACATGTCCTGCTCAGTTAGACAATAATCCACCACGGCCAGCCACACCAAACTGCACATGCAGTCAGACTGTGGAGGGTGGGGGGGCGAAGGTGTGGGGGAGGGATACCAACAATAATATTTATTTTTAAATCAACGTCATTTCTAAAAAGTAAAATCAGAAAAGGAGAGTCTTGTAATACACAGTAATACTGCAGTAATACTACAGACTTAGCTGCTTGACCAAATTTAACTTTATGCACTACACTGTACAATATGATTAACTGGATTATATACTTAGTAAGGTCAAATACATATGTACTGTGGTAGTTTACTAATTTTAAAAAAAAGTAACCAATAAAAACAGGCCAGCCAACAGGCAAGAAGATGATTGGCTGAAGCTGAGCAGAGCAACCATTAGCAAACAGATATATATAACAGATACTAAAGGATTAATGCAACTAGTAGTTATATGAATACACTAGAGACAGAAATAAATAAGGCTCCCACTCCTGTTTCATTCAAGTGTTGATCACTGTTCAAGGACAGGATTTTGGGAGAATATTACCAATACCAAAAACAAGTGTTTCTAACAACAATGAGGGCAAATACAAATACCTGCAGATTTCTGGTGAACCCCAAGGCTCTGTATTAGGTACCCTTCACTTTTTTTAACAAGTAAACAAACCTAATGGTATGAGGAAACCATATGAACAAAATACATTCATCTGTCATGTATCTCACAGCAGGGATGAGTCTATGAGTTAAAGCCTCATGTTGCCATATAAATGAGTCCTCCAGGAGCAGAACCGATCCTGTAGAGGGAAATAACAACGTCAGTAACCAGGAAACACGCCTTACTGTATGTCACCACACACCGCTTCCATATATAGTCCGTAGATGAAAAGCCCGTTTCATCAAAGGCCGGGATGACTCCGATGTCACATGTACATATACATCAGAGGAGTGATGGGAGAACAGAAACTTCTGTCTCCTGTCTTCGTATTAAAGGACATGTCCTTCTTACAAGTTCATCTCATCTCCCTGGTGAACGTGTCTCCTGGGTTTTTTTTTTCTCTCACGTCTTTCCAAACCTATTTATCTCTCCCCGCCTGCCTCTTCCTCCCTTTCACCTATTCAGTGTAACATTGATGAAGAACACTGTGGGCTGTACTGACACATGTACACACAAACACACGCACGCACACAGGAACTCATTTAGACAGATATATGAGAAGACGAAGAATCACTCTTGACTTCTCCCTTCATCCACATGCCCTTCCTGAGGCACTCCGACCTGGGATTTGGGGACCAGGTGGCATCAAGGGTGGGAGGCAGGAGTCCTCCCTTAGCGCCACCCTTCCCCCACCCTGAGCTCACCACACTAACATGTGTGTTAATCTGAAGCTAAAACTAAAAAGCAAAACCTCAAAAATCAACATGTCCCACAACAACACTAATTTTCTTTCGTCCCCACAAGTATAGGGAATCAAACACACACACACACACACACACTGTCACTTGTCATGTTTTCGTCAGATCCCCCACTGAATCCCTGTAGTTTCTACTTCTTTCTGACTGATTAAAAATCCTCATACACCCCTCTAACCCCACCTGCACACACATACACACACTTCTGATATTTTTGCAGCAGCCGTTAAAAAACCTCCATCTCATCAATAAACTGGATTAATGTGGTTCTTTTTGTTTTGTTTTTTTTGTTTTGTCACCTGCTTGTGTCCTATCACCTCATTAATTCATCTCCCCTGGCTCTGCAGCAGACAAGTGATGTGGTTTGGATTCACTCATAACCTGATTATGGCTGCCCGCCCCCTGCACTGGACCCCGGCCAAAACATCTTTTTACACAAATAAAACCAGAACGGCGTGAAGTTTTGTCACCAACTGTAGGATGGAACACTTGGGGAGGAGTTTATGAACAAATCAGTGGAGACCATTTACCTCTGTATACTGTCTCTATTGTTACACGTCCTAATAATTCAATTTATTTTTTAACATTGTAGAACATTCACATGCAAATTCCTCCACGAGAACTAAACACCATTAATAAATAATGTTAAGTAATTATACAGACAACCAAACGGTCTCCAGTCAGCAGCTGAGAACCAAATCACCGAAACCTCACAAAATCTCTCTGACAACCAGGCCTGGTGCTGGACTAATATCCCATTGATAGAACACAGACCATTGACTTTGACTCAACAGTTACCGGTCGACGCTCCTGCACAGTAACACACTGTGGATGAGCAGCTACAGCAGTACAGGAGGTTGGATAATTACAGTGTGTTTCTGGCTACAGTGTAACAGGGTGTTGGAAAGAAGGAAACGAGGGGGGGGGGGGGGTGTTCTGTCATTCTACCTGATGGAGAGAGGGAACAGAGGGAACAGAGGGAACGCTACAGTTTAAAAAAATAGTCCAGACAGAAGACAAAGACAACAAAAGAAGAGACCTAATAAAGCAGGGGGCAAAGGGACATCATTGAACTGTGGACAGGTGTTTAGCAGAATGCTATGATGATGACAGCAGCAGCAGCAGCAGCAGCAGCAGCAGTCTGCTGTGGGGATCACAGTAACAGTAGTAACAGCAGCCGGAACAGTAACAGTGAGCACTGACCAGTCAGTAGTTTCAGCTCAGAGTTAATGACGACCAGTTGTTTGCGCAGCAGCTCCATCATACATGACCACAACTCATGGGTTTTATCTTCAGTCTGACAGTATTTCACCTCCTCCTCTGTAACTCTTTTCCCTGGTCTTATCTTTTTGTCACTTCCCTTTAATTTCTCTCTCTCTCTCCGCTGCTTGAATATTTATGACGCTGCCTCAGTTCAACTGCAGACGTGTGGAAAGGTTCAGTAGGAAAGAGCTTCTCTCAGCGCGTGTCCCCGGAGATTTGGTCCAGTCGTCCATAGGTTATAGTCGACCTGTAAGTCGTGAGGATATTAGAGGCTGCTCCGAGAACTGTCCCATAACCAGGTAAATCACATGAGCTCATCACTCTGGGGAGACTTTTACTGTGTGCTCATCACAAAAGATAGATCCTGGATGGTGCGTGTGTGTGTGTGTGTGTAGCCAATCCCAGCTGTCAACCTGCAGGGTGGGGTTCACCCTGCAGGATGACAGTCCATCTCAGGTCCATGGACCATTTTGTAAGAATGCAGGTCATGAAGTGTCGCGGTTATCTATTATTGGGTGAATCTGATAAATATGCACAAGAATTAGTCTCTAAAACTAAATCAACTAAATCCATATTTTGGATAAAACCATCATTTTAGACCAGTTGAACCAAATCTCCCACCTGTTCATCCAAACTTGGAGTGAGATATTTATTTTAATCATTGTATTTATAATTAATCAAGTAATAACATCTGAAGTCTTTTTCTTCGCTCCGTGGTTTTATCCTGGTTATTTAACCGAGTTATAAATACAGTACTGTTTCATTTCCACTGCCCAAATCTACAAAGCAAAGAGTTTCCACCAGTGTGGAGCTGATCAGTGATTCTGGAGGCGGTTTGTACCGGACCAGGGCTCACTGGGTGCAGAGGGCCTGCTGAATCAGAGAGTCTGTCAGGTCGACGGAGGACCTCACATTAACATGCAGCGGGGCCGACGTCCACGCACTGCTCTGAGTCACCGCCATCACAGGCCCCCGAAGACGGACTGTTCACCCTGTCTGTTTGGAGAACAACTCTGTGGGGACGTGACCTTAGCTGCTGACAGGACTCTGACCTTTGCATCATAATGTCTCTTAACAAATCACACACTGCACGGTGGTACAACACAAACAGAGACCACAACAAACACACTTTCACTTAGCATTAGCCAAACCTAACAACAGAAACTTCAGGAGAAAAGATGCAGTGTTTGTCTTTAGGGCCATGGGAAAGTGGTTAGTGCTGTTGCCTTACAATAAGAAAGACAATGTTTCGATGTAAAAAAAAAGTCAACTTCACCAGACGCTTAATTACAGTTTGTTTTGCTCCTGATGATGTTAACCCACTACCTCATATCTGCTCTGTGGCGGTACAGCAGTGGATCCACTCTGACAGAAGTCGTTGCTCAGTGGCCACAGGGGGCAGTCAAGTCCTCCTCAGTCACAGAGCCCAGCTTCCTGTCAGTGACGTGGCAGATAGGTGAATGGGGGCGGGAGTCCCCCGGGGCCTCGTATTGACTGACAGCTCAGCATTCATTCACTTGGGCTGCCTTCAAAGACCCAGGCAAGTCTGCCTTGACCTTTGCTTAGTAATTAAGGAGCTGAGGCTGCAGAAGAGGAGAGAAGTCCGGGTCGGTCAGTCGAAAAGTCCTCGGACAGATGTGCTGCTCTCTGCAGGTGTCCGACGTTGACGGACTAAAACCAGAGCAAACATCACATTTGGTCAAAAGGATTGAAGCTGAAACTAATTT
>NC_024315.1:13588896-13599410 GCF_000523025.1 Cynoglossus semilaevis
ATGGGTTCTGTTACTGAGGAGGACTTGACTCCCCCCTGTGGCCACTGAGCAACGACTCCTGTCAGAGTGGATTCAGATTTGTGAGAGGTTTAAGAACCCCTGAAGGTCTATCTAAACCTCAGTTCTGAGGCAGCCATCATACAGAGACAGCTCTGATGGCATCACGCCCATCACCACAGATCAGCTTCATTAGCTCGTGTGTCTAAGTCTTCAGCTCAGCCTGCAGCCACTGAGTTGATGTCTGCTGAATGAAAACTGTTCCAGGCTGGGTTTTTTCTCTCTCTTTCTTTTCTTACTGCTCTTAGTTTGTCCACATCTGTGTGACTGGGCAGAAAGCTGAATGTGACGCCAGACTCTGCCGGGCCCCCGACCTTGAAAAACGGCCTTCTGGCAACAGATCTGTTTCCTGCATTGATTTTTTATTTTCATGGCTCGGTTATTTGAGTTTCTGCCCTGGAGTCACAGCTGGGCTGCCACCAAGGTCAGCTGGGGAGACGTTCAGAGGCATTTTGTTTTGGTCCCCATCAGTTTCATGCTGTAAGTAGATACAGTATGAATGTGTGGTCTGAGTCTGTGTGTGTGTGTCTATACTGATGTGTTACTGCCTCAGTCGTTTTATAGCCTACTGTCATATTTGCTGAAGGAGTGATTTTCTCATATTTATGTATGAATTCATTCTTTATAACTTCATTTATTTTCATTAAAGACTAGAGTATGCCGTCAGCCCCACCCCCATGCAGGACTCCGGGACCAGACCTTCCTTGTTCATCTCTAGCAACAACAACAGCAACAGTTGACCTGTGTGTGTGTGTGTGTTATATCTTCATTTGGTGGAAGCACACAGTCTGTAAGAGATGGATGAGATTAGTCCAAGACAAATCAAGTTCTGATCCAGGAGCAATGAGAGAACAGGCCGCAGACTGAACAATCACCGGGAACCAATCAAATCCATAACATGATGAAGCGACCTGCTCTTCACCCGATCTCACTAACCCAGCCTACATAAATCTTGATAACACCAACTGGAAGGACTGGAGCCACAGTGGAGAAGCTGACCTACCTCTGACCACCAAGAATCACCACAAGAATGCAGCCCGTGTTAACTCCCCCCTCTACTTCACCCATACTGTTCACTCTGTCCACTCAGGCCTCGGTTTTCCACCTGAATAACATGCTGCCAAGGCTGCAGTCCACAAGCATGGTGAGAGCAATTTAGTTTAACGTCCAATGGTCGTTATATTCCCCAAAAGTGCACTAAAAACTGAAATATATGGTTAGAAATTAAGGCTGTAAAAATGAAGAGTTTTAGTTTGACTGAAACAACTCCAGCTTAAAATCCCATCTCAGTTCCCAGCATGTGTTTATGGAGGCGTCAACCTCAGGTCGGACCAGCCTGCAGCACCCCCCAAAACAATATGTTTTCATATTTTTGTTTGAAATGAAATAGAAGACTCAGAGGAAGTCAGCCACCGACGACACCTGTTCATTTTGAATCAGGCGCCGGTGCAAACGATCAGCAGGTCTCCAACCAATCAGAACGGCTTTGAGGTAATAAATGCAAGGTCAATGTATGAAGACACTGACAGCCACTGGAACCACTAACACTAGTCATCACGGGTTGAAAATGAACATGCATCAAAGGGTCTGTGTTCACAGACCAAAGTGAGTTATTCAACTTATGGTTGATAATAGGGTTGATTTTCTAGCAAAGGTCAGAACACAGCGTCCCGAGGCTGTGAACAACGGTGACCAACTGAAAACCACGGTTTCTCACTGACTCAGCACTGGCTTTTCAAACAATAGATCGCTCGCTGCTCGTTATTTTCCCTCCAGATTCTCCATCTCAGGATTCATGAGAAGACGTCCCAGGTGAAATGGACAAGACAATGAAATCCATTTTGACAAATTATGGAGCGTCATTGTTAGTGTGTGTGTGCTGACGGAAGCACAACAGCAAATGATGTTGCTTCAATAATTAACAAGACCTGAACCTTCAATCTGTTCAACACAACCACACACAACAGTCGTCATCGAATGGTGTCGGATTATTTTCGTGAATATAAATGTATAACGTCGACACGTGACAAAACGAAAAACAAACGGCCTTCAAGTCCAGCAGTCAGGAAACTGGATTGGTGAGAATCCTTTACTTGGTTGTAAAGGATGTTCCTGAGGTGGACAGCTGCAGGAGTACAACGTGCTCCTAGTTAAACGCTGCTCCTGGAGGAGGATAAAACTCCTGACACAACTTTAGGGATCAAAGACAGGCAGCAGAATATCTGGAGACGTGGGATTAACGCTGCTCTGGCTCCGGTGGAGTTGGAGCGTATCCCTGGAATATCATTTCTAATCTGAGCTTTCTGTGGCAGGAGAGGATGAAGTAAGGTGAGGAAAAAGGAATAAGGAACAAGGAAGAGGAGAAATCAAGGAGAAGAGGAGGAGAAAGAGGAATGGGTAAAAAAGAAAGTGAAGAAAGAAGGGAAGGAGGAGAAAGAAGAAGTCTTCCGACACGCCTGCCTGAAACCTTTGCACATTAGTCTGTAGACAACAGGTGTATCTATAACCGTTTCCTCTGAGGTCGGTGTATTGACTGTACATGAGGAAGGCGACCATGTGTCACATGCAGCATATACTGTGTCAAGGTTCCCATGCATTTTATTGGAAACTGTTCTTGTGTTTCATGATCCAAATTTACCCCAACATTTTTACAAATAAACACTTAGGGAAACAAACTCTCAGAAAACCCAAAACCAACAACTCCCCAAACACAGCGACGACGAGGACAAAACAGGTGTTGTTTAATATCCTTGTTGTTTTGGCCAACGTGTCACGGACGGTTGTAATCAGATTACATTCAGCTGTAAACAGTGTAATGAGGCCTGTTATAAGTCGTTAGAGTACATTTAAAGCACAGGTTACTGCACCGTTTTTACTTCCTTTGTTTCTCTGATGAAACGTAGACCACGTAGACCAAACGTGTGACAGTCACATTAGACTGTAGATAAGAAACGGACGCAGTCATCACAATGTGGCAGCAAACAGCAGATCGCAGAAATAAAGCCGCAATATAAAAATAAAAACGGAAAAAAATGTAACAAAAAAAAAAACTCTAACAAAAAAATATCAACCCAAAACATATTCAAGTTATTTAAAAAAATAAAACAATAGTTGACTCGAGGGCTCAAAGTGTTTTCTTTGCAAAGACCAAGTAAAGCCAAGATGCAGCTAAAAGTTAACCGAGCCATTTGACAAAGGTTAGTTAGAAAAAAACAAGGTGTCGCTAAGGAAAGAAAGGCAACATTTGTCAAAAATAGTTCAACAAAAAAGTTGTAAAAAAAAGTGTAAAATAGCAAAAAAAAAAGATTCAACTTAATACTAACCCAAAAATGTTGCCTAAAATATAGTATAAAAACAAACATCTCCAGTTAAAAAAAAAAGTTACTGAAAAATAAACCATAAAAAAAAAAAAACTAAACTAAAAGCCACGCTGATTTAACAACAACTAATGTAACAATAACTGGTGTTATTCATTAAAAAACAACTTCATTTTGGTCCATTTTTTATATACAGTCTATGGTTCAAACATTTCAGATTATTCATGGTCAAAAAGTAACTGAACAACCGGACTACTAGCTCCATACCCTGTTTGTCATAGAGAAAATGAAGGACGAATAAGAACTGTTAAAGAGAGTAACGTATCGCAGGGAGAGGGTCATCCTCGATAATCATCATCATCATCAATATATATTATTATTTAAATCATAAAAATGTAAATAACCAAATCTGCATTAATAATGTTGTCAATAACATTATAATATTTTATCTCTTCTAAACTGTAGCGTCTCTTCTTGATTGTTTTTTTTTCCCGGGGCACTTGTGATGGGCAAACATCTGAAAGTCAGGACATATTTTTGGAGGGTCTTTTGCATTTCAATCACATCTGCTCACACGCAGCATTGTCCTCGATGCACTGCAGCCAAATACACCACAAAAAGGTCAAACGAGCATAAGTAGATTTAAACAGCGCTCTAATAAACATTTCCACAGGTAGACATTTTTACAAACCCAGTTCTTTTCCCTGGACAACAAGCCGTCTGGCCGGTGATTTTTCCAGAGGGAAAATCATTCCTGGGTGGGGATTGCACTAGAGTAGATCAATCTGTGGCAGCATAAAAAGAGACCTCTCTCTCTCTCTTACACACACATTCACACACACTCACAATAACTCTTTTTGACACAATTGCACCTTCCTACTTTGGGCTCTTGGGCAATTAAATAGCAAACATTTGAAAGGACGGTTTCAGACTTTTTGCAGAGGATTGAAGGGAAAAAAAGTTCACCTCACATTGATTTTCCATTTACTTACTCTTTACTCTGTACATTTTTTGGAGGGGGGGGGGTTCTGATTAAGTGCAACATAAACAGGCAGTTTACTGAAGGTTATATGTTCTTCATAATAATACTGTGCTGTCTCCTTACTGTGTATCATCTGAGAGTATGACAAATGAGTGTGACTTCAACAACCCCACCGTGATGCCATTGGACGGAAGGACAGTCAGGCTCTGATCCAGAACTAAAGTCTCCACCCACATCTGGTCCAGTGCATCGATCCAGTCTGAACCAGGGTGGAGACTTCAGCTGAAGCCCTGCTCCGTCGCCTCCACCTGGGCTGTGGATCCTGTGGTCTGTGGTTCTGAGCTCGGTCCTCCAGGCCTACAGGCTTCACCAGACTCTGGTTGAGTCCCAGACAGAGGACTGGTGATGCCCAGGCTGGACAGGGCGTCCAGGGTGCCGTCTGGATCCAACATCATGTCGATGACTAGATTGGAACGGATATAAAAACACAAATAACCACTTATTAATTCCTCCATTAAATCACAACTTCAACCAAGACTGACCAGACTAGGACAATGTTGACGGATGTCTATGAATTGATCACAGAGAAGGTCATGTGACCATGAAGGAGGATCTAAGCAACAGGGTCTTAATGTTGTGGTTGTACTAGTCTTTATTATATCTTAATAAATGACCCTTTAGCCAACATTGGTGGTGTGTGTGTCTCTCAAACACATGCTGCAATTTTTCAAGCCTCCAGATGATGGCGCCTGAGAGTGAGTGAAGTCGACTGTGGTAGAAAGTCTTCCAGAAACCAGAAGAGGACAAAGAAGGAAATGGCTAGCTGGCTAACCAGCAGTTGACGTCTCACTTATGTGCTGTGTTTGTACTGTGGTTCTACGATTGTGATTGCCTGAAAAATGTATGGGGGTGGAGTGGGGGTGGTGGTCAGTGGGTGTGGTGGTCACCTGTTTGTCAAGGTGCATCAGATCCCTATAGCCCCTGTGCAGAGCAGTATGTACTTTGTTTTACAGTTTTATTAATTTCACATGAACTGCTATGAACTCTCATAAAACAGATTCAATTTTGAATGTCTTTACAAATAAAGACAATGTGATCAAATTTACTGCGATATATTGATTATCGCAGAATCGCCATATTGTGATATTATAGTTGACGTGGGCAAAACATCACGATAGTATTGTATGACAAGGTGCCTGAAAATACCCAGCACTATTATAAGTCTTGTTAAATAAGGCAGGAACATCTCAGTGTTTCAGAGTAAAACAAAAAAAACATGTTTGGCTGCAGACCAGTGAACATCACAGTAAATCCTGATGAAGGCTCACACACCTAACAGCTGCTGTTCCACTCTCTTCAGGTCTTGAATGATGGTTGAAATCTCCTGTGGAAAGAACAAAACCAAAAAATGATCACCAGCAGGATTCTTTTACAGAATAACAAAAGGCTCATTTTAAAGGAATAAAAGTTTTTAGTAAAAAAAATGGTCCGTTAACACATTTAAACTAAATTTAAATTTGATTTATTTTTGACAGCAGAGCTAACATAAGCTACAACAGTCCTGGTACAGACAAACTATGTACGCAGGTAATTGGGTTAAGAGCAAAAAAAGTCTCCAAATACATTTTGGATAGGTTCCCGCTAACTAATTGAGAAGCTAACATGTTCCTCACCTTATTGGAGCTCTTCAGTAACAGTGAGTCGTGTTCTGCCTGCAGTTTGTTTTCAATCTCCTCCCACTTACGTTCTCTGTCTTTGAAGAGGATCCTGGAGGCCAAACAAGTTCCACAAATAAATTACAGACAAGAGATGTAATAAATGAGATAATTTAACTCTGAGTTGTTGACAACTTTTGGTCACCGGCAGGTAAACATATTTTGGCAGGACAGAAATGAACCATAAATGTGTTATAAAATAAAACACTTCAAACAATCTGTGTTTCTGTAGATGAAAAGTACCAAATACTGCAGCTTTGTTCACACACACACAAAAAATCATACAATTAAACACAATTATACATTTAAATCCTTGCCCAGCAATAGTGAATACTTGCTCAGAATGGGGAAACGTAAACGTATAGAACAAAACCATGTCCACGTCACTGCATAAACCGTACGCTTTAACAGGTTACAGAACATGAGTTTTGCTGAGACTCACCTGATTTTACAGGCGGTTTTCTCCACAGACTGTCGTATCCTGCTGGACATTTGAGTCACAGACGCTAGCAGTAAACTGTCCAACACAAGCTGAGGAACACCAGTAGCGACGTCAGAAGTGGCCGAAGTCACGGTGTTTTAGAGAGAAGCAAGAAAAGCACATAGCGGATGGCATCAAACAATAATGCTGCGGAAACTCCATGTCTCGAGTGAGCATGCAGCTAGCTCCCTCTAGTGGCTTCTGTGCCGCACAACTGGCTACTGTGGTTATTGTTCACCAACGTACAAGAAGAAATTACCTTTTCAAAATAAAGGAAATATTACAGACACCGCCAACACCCCATGGGTCAATTTCATCAAACCTTTTTTATTAAAATTATTTTAACTATTTAACGTTTTTTTGAATTAACTGCAATATTTACAATATTAATTTTATTTTGCTATCTGTAAGCTAACATTAAGCATGCAGAAGAAAATTTGTGTTTAAAGTATAACAGTTCTTGTTTGACTTCTCACTATTTTGTGTATTTCGTCACATTTGTGGCATTAATTCACATTTAAGTTTTTTTTTGTTTGTTTTTTTTTTTGCTTTTCGTGGCTAAGTTGCTGCTCTTATTTAGGCTTACTTTATCTTATCTTTTAGACAATCTTAGAGCTATTCTGCCAAACCTGAAACAATTTTGTTTCATAAATTTAACATCTTTAATTTTACTTTACTGAAATGTACACATACCATTATTTTTTACATTTTTGGATCAAACACTTTTGTTCAGCATGCTAACATTTATCCTATAATCCCTTTCCTAATGTAAAAAAACAGAAGGAGGAAAATATCTGTAGTTTCAACTCAGCTGTGCTGACTGTGGAGATTCAGACTCACATCCTCCCTGTTCCATGTCTGTCTGCGGATGGAGCGTGAGCTGTGACCGTGAGAACCCCGGGGTCGCAGCTCCACAGACTGTCCGTTTGTTCCCACAATGCCGCTGCCCTGCTCTGTGGAGATCCCATCAACGACCCTGCTGTCGTCGAATACACCCTCCTCCAACTAAAACAGATTCACAACCAGTCAAACCATGCGTACAAACTGTTTGTCTTCATTATTGTCTTCACTCAGGATGGTGTTGTGTCAGGTTTAATTCAAAATAATTTATGTTATATAATAATAATTTCCTCCAGAAGTTTTACCAGAGCTCCAGGATCAGTGGCTGCAGGACTGACTGAGTCGATCTCTCCTGCCACATCGTGGATTTCTCTGGCCAGCATGGCCAGGTCTTTGGCAAGGTCTTGACTAATCCTAATGAATAGAAAATCAGAAATCATAAGAAAAGGGAATGGACTAAAAGAAATAATATCTATTTTTTGTTGCAGATCTTTGTCTCTGCAGATTTCAAATAAATATATAATAATACTTAATACTTCATTCATAACAAGCTAAGCTGAGCATGCCAGAGCTTCCGTGGTATGACACACTCTGCTGCCCAATAATGGTACTGCACCATCAGAGCCATTTTTGGGTACAAAACACACTAAAATAAGATTAGATAAATAAAAAGAATAGAAAAACTTAAACAAAAAAAAAAAACAAATCTAAGAAATAACAACTAGAGTGTTTATGTTCAGTTTTCTTGAAAATATATCGATAAAAAAACAAAAAACAAAACATATCTACTATAACCAGCAGTACAGCCACAGTCCAGGACTGAGTCATGGATAGGGGCATTGTTGTGTTTATTGTCTATTATTATTTACTTTGTTTATTGTTTTAAAGGTTTTTTTCGCAGAAGCGCCCCCTTCTGGGGGTTTCACCCTGGTGCATTTCCTTATGCAGCCTTTCCTGTGGCAGATTCTGCAGAAGACCCCTCTTTTTAATGAACTCACCAGAGACCACTGGTGGCATTACAGTAGGTGTACCTAATAAAGTGGCTGAAACACTGCACCTCCCTCTATCTTACCTGGCTATTTCCTCACTGTGTGCGGTCCAGTCTCTCATGTACTCGTCCTGTTCTCTGCAGTGCTGCTTCATACCCACGGGGTGAGGAGTGGCAGGAGCTGAACCTCCCAGCTGGGCGACTCGGGTGGACAGAAAGGGCTGCGTGTGGCCCTGCTTGACCATGTGGCGGTTAGAGCCGTACTCGTCCTCTGAGGTGGAAGCATAATCCACAGGAACACGGCGCCATCTACTTCCAGCTAAGAACAGATGAGTTGTAGAGTTTAGGCAACGTGGAAGCTCAGCTCAGATGATAACATTTAAAAGTGTCCACCATCTAAATGACCAGAGATCAGAACTGTGAGGACAAATGTTGGAGCAGATTTTGAAAAAGCACATTCTAAAAATATTAGATTTCATTTCTATAACATGAGAACATCAGGGTAAATGTTATTAGTTTATTACTTTTTTACCAAAGGCTGTGGGTGTTTAAAAAATCAAGGAAATTCATGAAGATGATTTTCTCAGGGTGGCTTACGAGGTCTCTGTGATTCAGGTTCCTTGCCCCTGACCACTAAACTCAAATTGAAAAAAATAATTTCTACATTGTGTACAAACCTTTCCTTCCTAACTCAAACTCCCAGAACAGCAGTAGGTCTGCACTCCTCTTAGTGCTTGGGTTTAAATAGTACTTACAGGCAGGCATGACAGGTCCATAAGAAGAGCTGCCTTTACTCTTGTCAGGCAGCTTGGAGGCGCTGTTGGCCCTGGCTCTTGGTCCAGACATTGGTGGTGCGCCTGATCCCCTTAGTCCTTGTCTGACAGCAAAATCTCCCGCCACGCTCCGGGCACCCAGACCTCGACTCCTGGTCACAGTCGCCTCTGAGTCACTCTGGGCTGACGGGGAGCTGACCCTTGGCCTCCGCGGCTGAGCCAAGGCTTCAATCCTGGACATTCCTCTCTTAGCCATCCCTGTCCTGGATGTGGAACTGGCTGTGGAGGCCTCCGAGGCCACTGACATCCGGTCCAGGTCGGCAGGCTCCGTGTCTGATGAGTCCCCGAGGCGAGCCCTCCTCAGCAGAGACGCTCTGGTGGGTCTGGGTTTGGGGACACTGGAGGTTTTAGAGGTTGCCGAGGGGGCGGGGGGCTGAGTGACCTTAGCCCGACTAGACTTTGTGTTTCCAGCCACCGTGGTGGTACTGTGCTGAGCTCTGGTACGTGAGCTTCTGGACACGGGCTGTGGGTCTGAAAGCAGAGAGCTGGAGTTAAGGTCGTCGTCAGTGAGATCCTGGGAAGTCCAGCGACGGCTTGGTGGTGGCGGAGGACAGGATGTCTTGGGTTTTGCCCTCTTGTCCTGGGCCTCTCTGCTGCCTGTTGGCCCCTTACTGGTGGAACACACCACTGTTTTTTCCTTCTGCGGCCCGGCCAGGGTCCTGCGTCTCTGGACCATTTTTCTGGCGCCCTCAGCCTGGCTTACTGTGCTTGTTGTGTCCACATCAGACTCAGGAGACAGGGATCCTTCAATGGACTGACTCGGTGGATCACCTAAATCTGAAACAGTGTTCTCCAGAAAGGCTGCCACGGCCTCCAAGTCCTTCTGCAGCGTGGAACTGTCCGTGCCTGTCTCTCTGCTCTGAGCTCTGCTGCTGGTCAGTCCATCGATGCGAGGTATGAGCTCAATGGGAACGTTGGAACTGGGTTTCTCCACCGTAAAACTCTCCTGTCTCAACAATGGCTTCCCACCTGTCTCTCTGGCCTTCTCCTCCTCTTTTTTCCTCCTGCGGGCCTCCTCCATCCTCTTCTCTCCACTGGTCAGAGGACGAGGAGGAAGTTTAGTCAACGGCCCTGACTGACCCGACCTCCCACCACCGCTGTCCTGGGATTTGGCCGGAGAGGAGCGACTGGGGCTGTGACCGGATCGATCTTTTCCTCTGACCCTCTTCTCCTCCCGGCTCTCCTTCTCCTGCAGTTCCATGTCCTGTTTTTCTCCCACGTCTGTGCGCACTCCCGCGCCTGGCGTCCTACGGCCAAGGCTGACTTCCTCAGCAGGGAGCTGAGGCAAAGTTCTCCTCCTT
>NC_024315.1:13599610-13626014 GCF_000523025.1 Cynoglossus semilaevis
CTGAGGCAAAGTTCTCCTCTTGCGCTCGCCGTAGGACGTGGAGTGGCTGGACTCACTGATTTCAGCTGAAAGAAAGGACAATTGATTTTGGACAACGTGAGTTCTGAGAGGGACATATTACATTTCTGTGGAGTCACCGCTGATTCACTGTCCTCCAGAGGAACCACGTTAATGACAAAGGTTACTAAGCACTAGAAACAAAGGAGTGCATTTGAATATTGCCGGGTACGACTCGTAAAGATATATGATTATGTAGATAAGAACTTTAAACTGATAGATAAGAACTGTCCTGATGATCTGCTCTCTTCTCAGCATCTTTATCTCACACTGTCTCTAAACCATGCATCACAGCATGTCTCACGACCGTCTAGAGAACCTTCCTAGATCCACAAAGGCACAACTCCATCTGAGCCTTTCATCAGTTCTTCAAATAGTAAAGAAGAAGTAAAATTAGGTAGATAGATGGATGGATGGATGGATGGATGGATGGATAGATGGATGGATAGTAACCCCTCCTATGGTGTTTCATGCCTGGGTTAAATACTTAGGACACATGTCCGTGTGTGTTGTAAAATATACACTGACAATAACAATGACAATGACAACGTCTTCTTTTCCAGACAGTGTTGTCTGTCAGTTTTTGTAAAAACAATGTTTTTGGTAGCTGCTACCAAAAAACTGTCAATAAGCATGGGTTAAACCGCAACAATCAGCATTTCCCAAAGCTGAAAAACAGCTGTTTTTAGTTCACCGTCATGGAGGAGTAAAAAGAGCAGAAAGTACAACCAGCTCAGTGATGCCCCCTGTACCTCTGTCCTCTGTAACAACAAGGTGACCCTCTCCTCCTGACCCCTCTGGGTCTGTTCTGATGTGACTGGCAGCCAGAGTGGCCCACTGTGAGACCCAGCGAGGGCCGCCAACCATCAGTTCATCAGCGAGGACCTGCACAAAGACACAACAGAAGGATGAGGTCATCTGGGTACAGACACGGTCTGTGTTGGTTGGCTTTTAAACCAGAAGACAATGGGCTGTTTTCAGTTTACACAGGTCACATGATGAGCTACAGTTAACACACACACACACACACACACACACACACGCACACACACACAATGGTGAGCTGTTGGCACCTCTGTCTCCAGGCGTGCAGGTTTTCCTCTGTCCCCTGTCCCAGACGTTTGGACGGTAAATCTGCTTCTTTGGTCGGGAACTCTCGACAAACACGAGACCTCCTGTTCGACCACACCAAACACCTACGACACGAGCAAAACCTCAAGGTCAGGGGTATTGAAATACATAAAAAGCTACATATGTCAAAGCAAAACATAATAATGTCACATTTAATAAAATAACATAGAACGACTCACTGGGAAAGTGTGGATGAGTGTTCAGCTGTTCTCACTTACAGACTATTAGCTATACATGCTAACAGTCCAAAACACACACAATGAAGGGAAGAAACTCCTTTTCATATATCCCAATCAGGACCACGGGCCACCATTTGAGAACCACTGATCTAAACCTAGTGCATGACAGTGTCCTAAGAGTGAAGTGGGAGGAAGTGAAGATTTCTCTCAACCCCACCTTGTCGATCATTTTCCTGGCTTCCTCCTCCTCGTGGTCTCCATTCTCCAGCTCGATGGTGTAGGTTCCCCTGTCACTACAATCATCTCCATGACGATGGCTGTCCTCCGGCCCACTCTGCTGGAACCATGCCGTGGTTCCACAAATCCAACCTCAACTTTGGAGGATTTGCGGCGGCGTGCAGGACTGTCCTCCTCAGCGAAGAGCCCCTCGGGTACGTTGGCGCGTCCCTCTCTGATCCTCATCCCCCCGGCACTGCCCCACAGGCCCCAGGAGCGCTCCACAGCTGCGGACCTGCGCTGTTCGCCCAGGGCGTTCTCAGAATCACTCTGTGTGCCGTCCTCGTGTCTACTGCCTGACAGAGGTTGAAAATAAAAACCCGATACCAGGTTGTGTGAGTGCAGAAGGACGCCCTCCAGTGTACATAGATGTGCTTTGCAGTGGATCTTCAACATTAAAGTGAATATAGAGTTGGCCTCCTACCTTTGAGACTCCTCAGGTGAACAGGAACATCGCTCTTTGTACTCTCACCATCATCCTCCGCCACTGTCTCTTTAAGAGCCAATGGTAACTCGTTCTGGGCCAGCCAGTCAGCAACCTTCACCTCCGCGGCCACCATGGCCGACTGCAGTGGACTCAGCTCCTCCCCAACTGGTCTTTTGGGGCGTGGTTTAGTCTCAGGTCCCACTTTTGCCACACGGTCTTTGACAGTGACTTTCCCTGTCGCCAAAGGGTCAAACTCAATGGTGAAGGAGGCGTGGCCATGGGCCGGCTCCATATCTTGTTCCCGTGCCTGGGCCTCACCGGCAACTTTAGTTGAAGAGGGATTATCCTTGGATGGAATTTCAAAGTAGCTGGGCTCCTGAGCGGAGGTGGCTGGTGGGGCAGATTTCTGGGTCTCGCTTTTCTTACTGTCTGTAAAAACAAATGTAAACGTATTTATTTGACGCAAAAGTCTAATAAGAACTTTGCTCCTACCGGCAGCTGCTTCATGGGATAATGACATGCCTTACATAAAAAAAAACTGGTTTAAGAAAGCATCCAAGGAGGCTCTGTCACAGTAGTGTACCTGCTTCAGCTTTTTCGCTCTTGCGCTCCGAGCTCTTCTCCTCCACCCTTCCTGGCTGTTGATCCTCACCGTCTCCGTCTCCCCACCACGCAGGCTGACCGTACAGGGGAGTGCCTCTGTGCAGCACTGCTATGTCCACTGGCAAAATCAGACGTTCATTGACATTATTTAATCATTAGTTCATTTTTTTCTTTTCACTCTTTGTTGAAACAGACATATGAACTTTCTGACAATGTGGAGAAAAAAAGGGAGTTTTTCCAAACTGTCTTCATGGTGAAGCTGAGTGTGTGATCTATTTTAGACTACTTCAACAGAGCTTTGCTTTGGTGTTTTGTTTTCGTACAATCCTATCATTCATTCACCAACTTTTCAGTCGTTAGTTCATTGTAACTGTGACTGTGTCCGTGGAGCTTCACCTGCTGCCCTGTCCTCCTGTCTGTTGTTCTCAGGTTTGACTGACGCTCCCTCACACACTGCTGCTGCCGATGCTGCTGCTGCTGACACGGCTGCTTCAGAAGGTTTCACCTCTGCTTTAGCTGGCGCTGCTTCTGCAGGCTTCTTCTGGTTCAGCTGGAGCTGGCTGCTCAGTTTCTCGTGCTAATGGATTAAGAAAAAAAAGATTACCAAAAAAAACAAAAACATTAACATTGGCTAATGTTAGGTAAATCGGAGATAAATGTCTACTAAAGTTAGTCTAATTGCGTTTTGCCGACAGAGAAATCTCTGTATTTTTAGCTCAGGGTTAAAGAAGAGCAACTACGAGCTGGGCTAATGCTGCCTCGTGTGGCCAGTTTGTGTCAATAAAATTAATCTTATTAAAGGATTTCAAACACAAAATTAAGACAAACTCTTACTGATGGAAGCAGCAGTGGATCAATAACATCTCCATCCTGACAGGAAGAAGATCGGATTAACATGCCGAATCACCCACCCACCCACACACACACACACACACACACACACACACACACACACACACACAGACACTTCAGCAACAGGTGCCCTAGCTGGAGTGTCTCACCTTGAGGGCCTCCTCTGGAATCAGCAGCTCCCCTCGCACCACAGTGAACAGGTTGGTATGTGAGGCAGGTTAAGGCAGTAAGCTCTCAGCTGGAGTGTGGGACGTGCACTGATAGCCTTATCTATTATACAGTAGGCAGTGTACATTCACAGGAACAGATAAAGTTACAGCGTGGTCCGTGTTCACTGACCTTTTACGGTCGGTCTCTGGGTTTGACAGATAAAAACAAAACAAGAGCACGTTTGAAGGATATCGTATCCAAACCTCAGTTTGTCGTCCATTTTCAGCGTGACATAAATTTGCTCCTGTATCCTGACGTCGTTGACAAAAGTCTGTGGACAGAGCAGCACAGTGAGTTAACCCACGGTGAGATTATGGTCTGCAGCTGAGGAAGAGCATGAGGATGAGAAATAAATCCTAAATTTACATCTGGGGAAACATTTCCTCTTCAGTTTTTAACGATGATTAAATTGTTTTGTGTATTCACATCTTCAGTGTCTTGTGTTTAAACTGTGCCCTTCATTAAATTGCACCATCATTAATTAAAATGTACCATCAATAATTAAAATGTATCATCATTAATAACCTTGTGAAAAGTGAGAGTTAGTCTTTGTTGACCACAGATGAGGAAAGAAACTCAATCTGGGGAGAGAATTATAGGAATGGAGAAACGAAATTTAAAAAAACAATACGTTATAAACATAAATGTCAACTATTCTGTTATTTATATTTCTTCTCATACGGATATTTACAGGTGCAAAAACTATACACTGTGTACTGTGTACTCTGAGTAGGTGACTGATATATTTTTGAATTTTTATTTTAACCTCTAAAGACCCACCTCGCCTTGGGGTTGACCCCTGGGGGTCAACACAGGTGCTGCAGATTTAGATTTTAGACAATGGTAAAGAACATTTACAGACAATTGACTCACTCCATTCAAACTGCCCAGGTCTTTGACTTTGTGTTCGTCTGCGTTTGGCTCATAGTTGATGACGGCGTGTTGTTTGTCCACACTGCGAGACTAAATGAAATCACACCAAATCAGAGCCATTTATAACAAACCAGACAGCCGTCCAACGGGAGGGTGCATTTCATGATGTGTCCAGTGGAGTCGCTGTTCCCTACCTGCAGCATGAGCTCACAGTCGTCCCTACCTACGAAGATCATCTCCCTGGGGAGACGGTGACGCGTCCCCCCACCGCTCACCAGGAACCAGGAGGTCAAACTCATCTCTGCTTCAGGAGTTCAACGCGAACACTCACTTCATCCTGGAGGGAACACGGAAAACACAGCTGTCCTGTTATCACATCATAGATCGTCCTCAATCACTCACTCATCCATCCATCCATCCATCCATCCATCCATCCACCCCCCTGAGTCCCCCTGTTTTCTGAATAATCAGAGTGTTTACAGTCCTGGCAGATGTAAAAGACTCAGCCTCATGTAAAGTAAATCCTGCAGCAGAGCCATTTCCTCCACATCTGTGCATGTGTGTGTGTCATGTTGCACGGCAGCGGCTATTTTTGGTTTCACCGGAGGACCTTGACATGTCTACCTCAGTCTGAGCCGCGGCCAACAACATCAGAGGAAAACCAATGAGTGTAAATGTCCACTCACCGCTCACAGAATTCCAGGCATCCTACTGAATTTCCTAATTGAATTCCATCCTCAGAGTCACCAGATCCAAGACCAAAGACACCACTTGAAAAGAGAAGAGAAAAGAAAAGAGGCGAGGGGTATTTAACTAAATGAAGGCGAAAGTGAGAATAGTGTGAGAATAATAACAGAGGAGTCAGGATGACGGGGACAGCTGCTAATTTAATTGGATGTTCTGTAGAGTTGGACAGTGCACACACACACTTAACACACACTGAACACACTGTGAAAACACACTGCCAGGAAGATAAAGACACTCCCAGAAAGACAGAGCGACACGACATCAATACTTTTCGACCTGTCTTTGGTCTGTGGTTCTTAAACATACAGACCTGGACCTACAGACTAGATCTGATATTTAAAAAAATCACCAGGCGAAAACAGCACCCACTTCAATGTTATGGAGTGCTATTCCATCATCTACTACCACATAAAGAGTGGCAGGAAGAGCTAACGCCAACACCTGGAGAGGATGCAGTTACAGCCTGGACAATTATCCAGTCCTTCAGTCCACATATAGAGAAACATAGGGGTCCAGCAGGGGTCTCAAACTCCCAGCACGAGGGCTGAAACCCTCATATATACCCCAAGACATATCACATTTAATATGTATAAAATATGTTTCAAAAATGCTGTTTGGACCATAGTGTTATACAGTACTTCTTCAACAGAAAATGCTTTGTTTATATGATTACATTGAAAACTCAGATGGCCATGTCAGGGGTCTCCAACCTCAGTTTGAGATCCCTGAGATGTCCTCTTTTTTTTTCCACTTCTCCTCGTCTCACCACAGATCATTTCAGTGGCCAGCCCAGCAGATCACGTCTCATCAGCAGCTCAAAGAGCCTGCTGACTCACGCGCCAGAAAAGAAGCCACAGACGAGTTAGTCACATTAAATTAGGAACAAAGTGTGTTATCTGGGATTCCTGTCTGTGCCTCAATAGGACTTGACAGTTTTCCCTGACTGGGCCTGGCCTCCCCTGGTCTACTCTGGTCCGGTCCTTCCTCTGTGGTTAGCCTGCTTTCTTCCCTAATGGCCTGTATTAGAAAATAATACTTTGGTCACACACATCTCCATCACTCTCACACACGAATGACAACACCATCACTGTGCATGCATTCCGCAGCTGCTCCTGGGTCTGGACTGGACCAATGGAGGAGAGGCGGGGAACGAGCACATCACCTCAGGCCTGTAGTCTGATTCCACCATCCCAGCATTCTATGGTCATATATGAAATACAGGTCCGTGCAGTGTCATGGAGTGCTGGTTATTGTGGATATACACGTACCTGTCTACAGTGCACAGTCAGTCTGTGTGTGAGGCTGCTGATCACAGAGCTGTCATCTGAACAGAGCTGATCCTATGAGCTCAGCAGGACTCTGTTCATCTTCATCCCTCTAGAACCCAGAGAGGAGACAATTCACACACATTAACTGTCGTTATCCTCACCATCTCCCCTTTAACAAAGCAGGTGAAAAATCTCAGAGTCTCTGCTGCCTGTAAGGATGGAGAGACGCGTTTGTCGCACAAACACTGCGATGATGCTCGGTTCCGTCGCCTCCTTCTCCACCATCACCGAGGATGACGAGGAGGAGGAGGAGAGGGAGGAGAAGGATGCGGAATCAGCGCTGCTCCTCAAACAAACAAATAAACAAAGAAAAAAACAAAACAAAGCATCGCGATGCCAACGATGAAGATGTATGTCGCTCACCCGTCACCGTCCATCTGCATCCGGTATTTCATGCGAGCAAACACAGCTCCAGAGTTCCTGCCCAGCCCTGCTTCGAAGCTGCTGTACTAGTGCGTCTTAGCCAAGAGGTGGCAGTGTGGTCATGTAGAAAGCGCACAGGCAATTACGTAATAGTGAGCTTAAAAAGTGAAAACTTACAATGTAAATACAACTAATAAAACTATGATAATAACAAAAACAACAACCACAACAATGATAGCAGCGATGGTAGTAGTATACTAGTAGTAGTATAACAGTTGTATAGTATTATAGTAGAAGTAAAAAAGATGATAAGATTTTCATAACAAAATATCTACAAACTCTATTCAATCAATGGCGTCTTTACTATCTTGACTATTTTGAAAAAACAGAAAACAAAACATCGTGTATGAAATAATTTAAAACAAATGGGAGTAGCAATTGTAGTTACGAACACTAGATGGTGCCAAAGTACCAAACTGTGACGTGCTAAAGCGCATTAAAAGTCAAAACGATTGATGGGGACAAGTCACCATCTTCATCTTTATCTTCACCACCACCATCATCATCACCACCATTTTCGTCACTGTAAAACACATTTATTGCGGAATACTATTTTTTATACCTTTTTCTGACTTGAAAGGAGAAATCCTCCACTCTCCTGGATTCGGACTCATATCTGCAGGGGGATCAGTCCGACCAGCAGTTGTTCATAGATTTCTTCAGACTCAGCGAATCTTTACACATTTTTTTATTGTTCCTGAAAAGTAACAGAACTTAGTTAGTACTAAGTACTAACTTAGTTAGTACTTTTCACACCTTTTTACACTGCATCTCACAGTCAAACACCGAGCCTCTGGTGGATGCTACATTTACGCTAACATGCTAACATTTCCCCACCTTCGTGTCAATCATCTGCACTGGGTTCACATTTGTTGTACTTTTTAAAATATTTTGTCAACTTTTAGTAGTAACAGTAGTAACATTTAACAAATATCTGCTCAAAAATACTTACAGGTGAGAAAATTAGGATTAATATATTTAGCTATTATTAGCTAACGGAAATGACCAAACCTTGTGTTTGAAGTACACAAACGTACTTTTCCTTTAAGAGGAGTAATGAAGACGAGAGTTTAAAATTTACAACTTAATAAAATACTACAACTGTGTTAGACACAAATCTAGTGAAAAACTTTGCAAAACATTTAAAATAATTTAAATAACTGCTACATATTCAAATTAGTTACTCCAGATATGAATAAAGGGGGGGCGTTCGATTTTTCCTCCATCGCATTCCTGTCGCACAACAACGATCTTTGATTCGTCTTCACCTCTTCTCTCTCTCTCTCGCTCATTCTCGCTCTCCCCCTAAGTCCAGCCCCCTTGATCTCCCATGTCCACTGGTGTCTTTGGTGTCTCCCCCTCCCGCCCCCTCCTCTTCTATAGGTAGTCCATAATGACTGTCCATTGGTCTTTATTATGGCCTGCCCCCCCTCCCTGTGCTCGCTCTTGGCCCTGCCCCTGTTTTCTCGGGCTCAGTCTCACAGTCCGTCTCCTGACGTTCAAGTTCGCAGGAACGTCACGTCCGCACTTGAACTTGCAGCCCAGGCTGGTAGTGGTGGTGGAGGTGGTGGTGATGGTGGTGGGGGCTTCTCCTCTCTCCGCGCACCCCCCCACTCTGTCTCTCCCTCTTTCTCCCTCATCATCATCATTACTCTGTCTTTGCGTAAAAGTCATGAAGAGCTCCGCACAGCCCGCTGCTCCTTCTCCTGCTCCTTCTGCTCCTGCTCCTTCTGCTCCTGCTGTTGCGCGCTTCGCCTCAGCCTCTCTATGATCCAGCGTTTCTCTGCTTTTCCTCGTTTTTTTTAACCTCGGTGGATGTGACGGGCATCAATGAAGACACTTCCCACGGAGCCTCGGACCTTGTTGTAGGAACTGGATTTCCCAATGTGAACTCACGCAGCTGAGGAGCCGCCGCTGAACCGACATGTCTCGCCGCAAACAAGGCAAACCCCAGCACTTGAGCAAACGGGAGTTTTCGCGTAAGTGGGCTCGACTCAGATTGTTTTGGTTCTGTTCTGACCTCCGGTCCTCGTACCCGCAGCCCTGTGATCACTGTTCTACACTTTAGAGAAACTTACGTAGCTCTTTGGTTTGGAGCGCGCACGGAGCCAGCGCTGTTCCAAACGCGCACGCACTCCTAGATGAAATGGTTCTGTCACGGTTTTACAGCAGCCACGGCTAGTTCTGGTTACGGTGGTTTATTACGGAGCCGTACATGTTGAATTCGTTCTCTGTTAGTGGGTGTGAGTGGTCTTAATGGTCTGAGACCTCCGCCTCTGCTGCTGCTGCTGCTGCTGCTGCTGAGAAGTTTCCAGCTGCCGTCTTCAGTCCACCACTGTCCCCTCATCTGTGCGGGGACATGTTCACAGAGGACTGAGGTGGTTTGGACCCCGGAGAGTGTGTCTCACATGTCCACTCGTGCTTTTGCGCACAGAGCTCGTGTCTGTGTTGGACTGGGATGAATGTTCGTCTGTGCCGCTGGTCTCTCCGAGCAGCAGCAGCAGCAGCAGCAGCAGTTTAACCACTTTTTAACGTGAAGACAGAGCGTGTTGCACCGTGGATTAATCCACCGGGAGTTTCCACTGGACCCCCGCTGTATGAAGCTCAGGGTTTCGTGGGCTGATATTTTGAATCCCGGCCTGAGATTGTTGGATGATGAAGATGATGATGAGGTTGATCATCGTCATGTGTGTTTGTGGTGCAGCGCATATTTTTGTGACCCTTGCTCATTTCATTTCTCACCGTTAGATACTTTTTGCCTTGCTCACCACGGGCCGTAGAAAACTCTCAAAATTATTATTATTTTTTATTTGATCCAGATTTGCTGAAGTTTTACCATAACACGTCAGCATCTCTGTCGATATTTCACCTCCAAGTCTGGTCCTGAACGACTGAAACCAATTACGCGCTGCCAACATGTACAGTCTGCTTTCATTTTTCATGGATAATTATTGGCGAAGTGTGCCAGTGGGGGGCGCAACGCGATTGTTGTCCCGTGGTGCAATTGTGAACTTGAACTTGATCCACTTAATTCCTGCGCAATGGAGATAACCAGAGAGATTTAAGATCGTGTTTGATAGAAATATGCTTTGTTTTCATACTTTGGTGAAAGCAGAAAATAATCTGAATCGTGCCGGAAATAAATAGATAAAAATAAACATGAGTTATCTTCAAACATGCAGTGGTTTAATAATCTGTGTCTCATTATGTAAACTGTAACTGAGTCTAAGATCATCCCTACGTTTTATATAACGTTTATTTTTAATTAAAATGTTAATTTAACTGTTTACTTTTTACAGTTGTTCTATTTTCTGTGCTCTCCTGGTGAAAACGGACACAACCTGACGTATTAGCACCGAGAATAAATGAGGGGTATAAATCAATTTATTTAGATTTAAAATAATAATAATAATTATTAAAAGACTAAACGAACAGTCTAATTATATTTGGATTATTCTAGAACAGTGAAACAAAAAAGCCTAATGGGTTTCCTCTGAAACTGGAGTCGTTGTAACGCTGCTTTTAGCTGTGTGCATTCCATTTTTAAAAATGTTTACTTATTTTTTATGGGTTGTTTTTATACCTTATTCACTTCAGTGCCTTCGTGACTTTAATTCAGGTGTAATTCACATTTTCAACTACTTTTCCTTCTTTAAGAAGAGTTTGGTTAAACTCTTAGAAATGTTTTGGAAACTGTCTAAATTAACAGTTTTTCATTCTATTTTCATTCTTTTAGAAGAATTTTTTAAAATTAATATTCATTTTTTGTATTGATTTAAATACTTTACACAGAACCTTTTTGAACTATGTGTTTTAAAATAGTTTCTTAAATAAAATGAATAAACTTTATAAAACATAAACCCATTAGTTAGTTATAGTCAACATTAAGGTACTCAAATATCAAATATATATATATTTATATTTATGTTAATATTTTTAAGTTTTACATGTACAAAGTCAGTCAGGGTTTTAAAACTCTTAAATTTAGAACAAAAATATTTTTAAAATATTTTTAAAATGTCTAGTACAAAAATGTAGTTCCTCTCTGGACCCTGTAGAGGTCACGAACCTCTGACCTAAAGTATTCCGGGACCTGGCACAGCTATCTGATATAAAAAGTCTTATATAAATTATTTCTTTTGAAGAATGTATTAACATCACTTTGACTTGGAATCAAAAGAAGATTATGTGGGGAAAAAAAAAACCCCAATCTCTCCTCGTCCCCTCGTCCCCTGACCCTGCCTCTAACATCATGTCTGCGTCCACGGCACATATCAGCTGGTTAAAGATAAGCCTCAGTAAAATACATGAACCTATTTCCTTCATCTTTAATGCAGTTGAACAGAAATAAATCTGACCCCATACAGAATTAAAGGTGCAAGTGTTGGGACAGAATTCATCACATCTTATCTCCACACCCCAGTCGGGTCGTCCGGTCCACTTTACCGGCCGGCGATGTCGCCTCTTTTTTTAAAAAAGAAAAAAAAAAAAAGCCTTCTTCCTCTCTCACCCTCCCTCACCCTCTCTATCTCTCTCTCCTCCTCTCCTGTCTGTCAGTTCTTCAGGGACCTACTCCACATCCAACCCCTCAACGTCTAACCTTGGTTCACAAGATCCCAGCACTTTCAGAGAAACGGGGTCCAATCATCTTGAACTCAAATTAGAATCTATTTTTTGATTCTCAGAGGAGTTAGGTTCATTAAAAAGGAGAGATTGGCAGCACAATAAAGAGGGTCAAAGCCACTCCGACGTTCTGCTGCTGCTGCCAGAGAGCTGAACGTGTGTCAACAAAGTACACCCTCCTCTCCTCTCTTCTCCTCTCCTATTCTTTTCTCTCCTCTTCTCCCTTTCTTTCCTAATTCTAGGGAAAATATTTTCTGATATTTTGGTTAATTTTTGTCATTTTTCTCTTACTGTGAGGATTTGCGGGTGTTCTCGGCCTTTGGGTGAAGTCATCTTTGGCTAATTATAAAAAACAATAAGAGAACATCAGGCAAATGTCCAATTACTGTTTGCATATCGTTAGCTGTTTTGACCTTCTGTCTCTTCTTCCTGTTGTTAAGTCTACTGATTTATCACATTTATTCTTGTGTTGTGTAACAAAGTACATGTTAATCTTCTTCTTAACTGACTTTTAGCTGCTTTTTTAAAAGATCTTTGAATCTTTTATACATCTGGTTCTCTACCGTTGATGAAACTTTCATTTATATATTTTTATACACATTTAAGCTTTTATCTTTTATTTTCTGGGGCTAACTTTGATAGTTTGAATTTGACTTTTTGTAATTCTACATTTTAAAGCTAATAATGTGACGTAGACCTGTCTGTGTTTGGACAGTTACCGTACTGTAGCAGTGTTTGACGTTTCTTATCTCCGCCTCCTCCTGCAGCTGAGCCGCTGTCAGGCGTTCTACCAGAGGAAGACTCTCAGGACTCCCCCAGACTTGGAGCAGTTCCGGACGATCCCCTAAAAGGGGACCAGGACCTGCTGACCTGCGGCCAGTGCCACTCCCGCTTCCCCCTCGCTGACATCTTGCTTTTCATTGAACACAAACGTAGGCAGTGCCACGGCAGCCTCTGTGCGGACAAACCCCTGGACAGGCCGCCATCCTCCCCGCTCGCCTCACCCCTCTCCACGTCCTCGTCCCACTCACGGACCACCCATCAACACCCGCGCAGGGCGTGCCACCCGGTGGAGGTGGCCATTCAGGTGTCGCCGCAGGATGAGGATTGTTTATCCACTCCTTTGCAAGGAATTATCCCCAAAACGGAGCACATCACAGGTAAACACACACACTGGTGTAAATAACGGCGTCCAGAGAGGTGGCGCTCTCTGGGCCTCATTTCCAGGGAGGACAACTGCTCCTCATGGTGTGTTCGAGCGTGGTCGGCTGCTCCCTGTAGGATGTGTTGAATATCTGCTGCTTTTAGAAGCTGCTCAGGTCGAAGACAAAAACATGATTGTGAGAAAAGGAAACATTTGAAAACAGGAGCCATAAAAAGACACACACAGAGATGGACAAAGAAGGGGATTATGAGAGCGAGAGAAAGGGAGGGAGGAAGTAAAAAAGAGAAAGAAGTTTTTTTTTTTTGTATTTGGTTTGTTGCTGCATCACAGATGTGCCCAGATCCTGTGGCCTCCACTTTCTCTCTCATGTGGTGACGGGAGACTCATCTCCGTCCCTCTCTGCCTTATTACCCTGTCATATCTGCCTCCACTTCAAATATGAGCCTCGCTATGATGCTAAAATTAAAAATGAGACAGGAAAAAAATGTAATTATGATGATGTGAGGAGACTTAACGCCACTAATTGTTGGTGTTTATTTCTTGATCTGAGTAATTAAGGACTTCTTAAGGGCTGCTGTTTGGTTTGTTGGTCGTCCACTGAGACTAAATGAGGCTGTGGTGCCAGAGAGTCCAAACTATTTGTTTTAAAGGGGGAGGGACAGGTTCTTCATTGTAAAAATCACATTCAGGTGCTAAGAATAAAAGTAAATATATTTCATTTAGTACGTGACAAATATTATTTTGTTTGAATGCTAATGAAATGATATAATTTTTCGAAAACATTTCACCTTTCTTTTAGTAAATACAGGAAACTGTCAGGAATCTGACCTTAGCGAAAAAATAATGATTTGTTTGCCAAAAAGAAATAAGAAATAATGTTTTTTTCAACAAGTACATTTGAACACATTTTCAGAGCAATATAGATGTAAAAACATTAGCAAAAAAATAACTAATGATTGTGTTGCAGTCGAAACATTCCAAAATACTACGGACACACACATACTTGACATGGGCCACGGACGACTGGTCATGTTCCATATATAGTCCCTGAGCTGGACTTTGGACACACACCTGCCATGGTACATCTGTGACCCTTTGTGCCGACTCATTTCTTTGTGACTTGTGGTCTTTGGTTTGGACCGGCCCAATGGTTTATTTCTCTTCAACAGATCAGATGTTCTGTGTGCCAGAAGTGAGCGCTGATTTAATTTGACTCCAATTCAGCCTCTAATCACACACAGGCGCTAATCGCACACACAGCCGTTTTCAAACAGTCTGCTCCGCTGTCCAGCTCTGGACGGTGCTGCGGCTTTACAGACGGCTGAGTAAATGGACGGCCCTTATCTGCCGTTGGCCCTGTCGCTGTACAGAGTGACCACTGTTCATTAGTGCGTACTTACTGAAGCATCACACACACACACACACACACACACACACACCCTGTAAATTGGACATGCCTCGCGGCCCTGTCAGCTGTTTTGAACATGTTTTCTTTGCTCATTTTCTTCTCGGTGCAGCAGAGTTCACATGATATCATGAGGTCACTCACGTTGTGAGCAGTGTCTTATTTATAGGCCTCATGTCTCTGGACATTGTGTAACGTCCTGGACTTATTGGGGTTAATAATTCGACCAATCAGCTGCTTGTACCTCAGTCATTTAAAGAAACATGATTGAAGCAGTGAGGGTTTTTTTTTTTTCTAGGTCAAACAGAAGGTGCAGTGCAGCCACTGTGCACGCATGACAAAATACCCATTAGTCACATATGAAGAAATGTGGACGGCCTCACCCTGCCTCCCCCCAGCCTCCCCCCGCCCCTGTGTACAGGGCCCAAGATTGATTGGTCCAGACTGGCAGTGCCAGCGCACCACCCTGTAGTCCATATGCTGGCTGCCATGTTCTCTCACACTGCTCAGTTAGAGGCTGACACTGTGCTGAGGCATCTCAACAAGCACCCCCCCCCCCCCCCCCCCTCATGTCCAGTTCATTTCAGGCCAGTGTGTTATATGTAACACCCGTAAAGATTTACTGTATGCATCTGCACTGTGTACGCCCTCACCCCCCCCCCCCCCCCCCCCCACACACACACACACACACACTCCTCCCAAAATGGTAATCAGCGCAGATGGATTTCTTTAGGGGCAACAACTTAAACAGTCAGGGGGTGAGCCAGCGTCAGGAGTGAGGCTGCGACTCAGGAGATAATCCTAATCCAGGTCCATGAGTCGGAGAATGATATTTCACATTTGTTGACTCGTAGTAGAGCAGAGAAACGGAGGAAACACTCGTGTGGTTGGGTCTAAATTAAAAACTACTGTGGAGGAGAGTGAAAAACTCCTGAAGGAGAAACGTTAGATTTCAACTAGGAATGTCAGTCAATTTTGGACTAATTATAATAAATCATAATTAATCGTGATTGTAATTAATCACGATCACTTGTTAAAGTCGGAGCTGCCGATGATCTAATGCTGTTGGGGCTGTTTTGGTTGTTATGGTTATCAGAATGCCGACCCTACTTCACACGTGTACTTTTGTAAATATGACAAACGAGTGTAGTAGAGAGTACGTTTCCTACCTGTGTTTTGTTCCACCGGAGCTGATGTTCTGTGATGTCACGTGGTCGACCACCGGCCTCTGGCGACAGAAAACAACAGGAACATCATCAGTGACATCCAGTCAGTTTCACCCACCGATTGACATTCAGTTCATCAGAATATTTTTCCAATACGTTCAGTGATTCCAGCGGCAGCGCTCCGTGTCACTCGATTGTTCTCCGTGTGTGACGTGTGGTTGGTTCAGTGGAACCACATCAGCACGACAGATGAACATCTGGATTGAATGATAATCCAGATGTCCAGAGTGTGAATCTCCAGTTAACGTTCAGAGCAGGACACATATTTCTGACGACGACGGTAAAGTTACAGAACTGTTGAGTCACTGCTGTGGAAATGGTTTGGAAAACACTGAAAAGTACATTGATTTTCATGCTTTTGTAGAAGAACAAAACTGTGAACTTGCCATAGCACAGTCATGTGTGTTTGTGTGTGTGTGTGTGTGTGTCCGTTCTTGGTAGGTTCATTGTAAACTAACAAAGGGAGGTGTAAAGTGGGAGGAGGGGCATGATGCTGGGCATATACTGTCATCTCAGAGTTGGTTGAGAGACGAGGTGGGGGCAGCGGTGTGTGTATCCCACCCAGATCTGGGGAGTCATCTCCTGCTTAACCTCTCGGTCGCTGTCTGTGTGGGACAGCTGAGGCCGTCTGGGAGCCTCGTTGCTGCAGCTGGGGTCGGGGTCTGGAGTCTGGACCTGGGAGCCGTTAGCAGAGGGTGCAGCGCAGCCGTCATTTGCATGATAAACAATTTAAGATATGCACAGGGCCACCGTAGCTTGTCTCCAGATTATGGATGGCCCAGAAATAGAGCAGATGACAGTTTCTCACACCGTCGCTGTGCGATCGCTGGCTGGTGTAAAACTGAATTTATTCCACGGCACATAATTACTTTTAAAGGAGCGCGCGGGTGAAGTAGATTCATTATTCCACAAACTAAATGGGATCGTTATCTTGGCGATAAATGATTGTTTGTTTCCCCAACACTGAAATTGCAGCCAGATGCTTTTTATTGTTATGATTTAGGATGAACAACTGCACCACTGCATACATGCCCCACATACCCTAATTACCCCAGTGTCTTTACAAATTGTGTCTCATTTCTATTTCTCATTGCGTGAGTGTGCAGCCACTTTCCTTTGCTCACACTGGCCCATTGACAGTGACCTGTATTCATCCTTCCCGCCGCTGGCACCTCTTCCCTTCGCAACGACGCAGCCGCACGTGGTAATGAGGCCATTGTCGCCGGCGTCTTACACCCCTGCCTCTTTCCAGTGCAGCGCCTCCATTCAGACCTGTACTCTGAATCGATACTGAGATAATGACGCCGGCCACCTTTCCCCGTCTCTTTGCTCTCGGCGAGGAGGAAAACATCCTAGAACCGAGTCAGTACTACTTCCTCACACCCCTCCGAGGCTGAGGCGTGTTGCACTCTCCTGTTTGTCCATGTGTGTTGTGGAGACAAAGGTATTTAGCAGGCTCTGTATTGGCACTCTGCCACCTTTCTCCAAACCCACCCCGCCTCCTCCCCCCGTCCTTCCCCCTGCCTCCCTCGGTCTCATCAGCACACACATATATACACATTCGGCACACTCAGGCAGAACTGGGGCAACGGGGAGTACATTAGGAAGTGTGTGTGAGTGATGGGTGGCATGAGGCTCCCTGATACTGATGTCTTTTTATCTGTGTCCACTGTGTCTTCAGTCTCTTTATGTGTGGACATGTGTTTTGTACCTTGTTTTCATTCATTTTAAAAGTACCAGTAAATGAACAATAGTGCAAAAACATGGTGGTTTGACAACAAACCTGAGTTGGTTTTTCAGATGATCTCAGTGGTATGAAAATGAAAGTTTGCAGTGGGTGCTGCCAGTTGGTGTTCACTGAAGAGGGACGTGTGGACATACAGTATCTGGCGTAGAGAGCCATTGGGTTGGAAACTCCCACAAATGTTGTTGCTGGAGATTTGTCAGCCTGTTGTTGTTGTTGTTGTTGTTGTTGTTGAAGTGTTTGCGGCCGAGGCTGCACTTCAGTGCTGACATCTAGTGGATGTTTACACCTCCTATGAGGACGCGGTGTTAAACTAACGTATGCTCGTATGTGCACACGTGTGTGTGTGTGTGTAGTTGGGACCACTTAAACCATTGTGTGTGAGAGGGAGTGTGTGTGTTTGTGTGTGTGAGTCTGTTAAAGCTTTACTACCCTGGGTGTGCAGGCTCAACATGAAAGGGTCTTTGACTTGGCAGGCTTCGCCTCAGGACACCCCTCTGTGAGCCATGCCAGGGCAGACTTGGCACAGAGTACTGGGCCTGAGGGATGGGCTGGGCCTAAGTATGTGTGTGTGTGTGTGTGTGTGTGTGTTAGGGGGGGTTCGAGGTAGTATATCTGAGCAGTAAAATGATGTTTACTGGCTTTATAGGAAGCAGGACTTATGGTTTGGCTGCTGCTCTTTGTGTGACTGACAGCAGGAGTGTATGTGTACTCAAGAGTAGGTATGCTCTGTGTGTGTGTGTGTGTGTGTGTTTGTGAGTGTGTGTGTTGTCCTCAGGGCTCCGAGCTTGAGCTTCCTGTGTCTCTGTTTGTTTTCTAACAACCCAGGTACGACAGCCGCGGGCCATTCAGGTGGAGGCTAGTTCAAGTATGCATAGGCAGACACACACACACATATGCACACACACACACATACACACACACACACAAAACACGGCTTAGATAAATGCATGTGTCCACCCACAAAAGTACACACACCTGTATGTTCACATAAATGCCTCCTCCATGTTACATCTTCACTGACACACACACACAGAGCCACCCCCCCCCCCCACACACACACACACACTCCCCCATGAAACAGTTTTGTCTTTAATAAATGTGTTTTGGCAGTGGCCCCATGATGTGTCGTGAGTTGATGAGATGTGTCAGAAACATATGATCCTTATTTTAGCCCCCTCCCCTCTGTCCCCCCTCTTACCCACTGGCTGTCTTTGGCTCTCTCTCTCTCTCTCTCTCACACACACAGACTCTCTCTCTCTCTCTACAGTACATGCCTTGCTTCAGTAGTTTGTCTCCGGGGACTGGAAACTCCAAGTTTTGGCTACATCAGCGTGTCTACACCTCTTAAAGGCTTCCAACATCCACTCTAGACCTCATTCTCACTCTCCTCTCACAACTGTGGCTGCAGAGTGAGCCAGAAGGCACACTACCACACCAGTACACACACACACACACACACACACACGTTCTGTCCCCCTCTATCTATTGTCAAGCAAAGCTATACGACAGAAACAGCCTTGTTTGTCCACGGCCGCGTCACGCGGGATGAAAAAGTATCCTCAGAAATAAGCATGTCCTGCCGCTGTCCTGTCAATAGCATGGCAGGCAGTCACATCTCAGGGTCAGGGGTGAGCTGACAGCGTCAGGGCCTGTCACGCCAGCCGCGGGCTTCACCACCTGCAGGTTAATGACTTTATTTTTAGACAGAACAGAAAGTGAGAAGAAAAAGGTGTCTTTGGTACAGCTGTAGTTTTACGAGAACAGGAAAAAAAAGTGAAGAAGTGAAGGTTCGTTTGGGCGGAGAAGCGGAACAGAGATTCAACACTGCAGCTTTTATTTTTGAATAAAATGACCTTATTTCTCCTTTCAGGGTAGAGTCTGCTGGACTAGTGTAAAAAAACAACCAAAACTGTTGAATCTTAGCAGGGAACGGAGAGTTTATCAGAGACACTGCCCTCTGTTGGTATTTTCTTTTTTTTTTCGATTCTTTGAGACGATTCTTGTGGCCTATTTGTTTAAATCTGGCATGTGGAGAATGCTGGTTCAAATCCCTGCCTTCTTCTGAGGTACATGCATGGGTTAAATGCAGATGAACGTATTTGCAATGTGTATACATGCATGACACATAATTCAAAATAAAAACTCTGCTTGCCGCTGGGAACCATGAAAAACAAACAAACTAAAAACAATTTAAGTCTTTGCAGCCGACACAGGCTGCCACAGGAGGCGCCATTAAATATGTGTTTGCAACTCACAAGCTGCCACACATTAAGCGCAATTAGGACTCTCTGATCTCAGCTTGCACGGCAGGTGTGCCAGCTGCTACACTCTGAACCTACTGTTCTTTTCTTGACCATAGTTATGCAGGAGTTAGGATGTTCCTAATGGACATATCAACACATATCAACACAACACGTTCCTAGTGGACATATCAACACAACTCAACTAAATTGTAACTTATTCTGCTTAATGTGAAGTTTGAAGTTTTTCGCAACACAGAAAACAACAGGCTGGTGAATTTTATCACATAGAAAAGTGCTAGTTGTTTTGTGGGAATGATACTGATGTGTGTTTACAGCACCCTCTGCAGGGTAGGGAGAAAAGGCCACACACTCTCTAATTACAAAACCTAAGCCCACATCTGTGTCTTGCTTTACGTTTTCTCCTGATTCGAGTCGTGGATATAACTGGGTCCAGATTTTTATCATGCAGTCGTTTGGAGTTTCTTTACTGGAGCAGCAGAACCTGTGGCACTCGTATGTCACCTCAACCTCCTCTATTATGATGTGGCTGCAGGGCTGTTGTTTACTCACGATCAAACCGTGAGACAACCGCAGGGACAAGGGCCTCACGTTAGTCTGAACCCACTGACTCTGGTCACTATCTGTCTCTCCCCCCCCCCCCCCCCTCCACTATCTGACCCAGTGCAGCTTCCAGCACTGGGCTTGGCCTGTAGGAGTGTCCATTTGTACCTTTTGTATGTGGGTGGGTGGTCGTCCTCAACAGTGTCTGGCCAGCCTTATCTGGACCACGGTAGATATGGCACAGCAGAGGCCTCTGTGTCTGACGATACACTTGTGAAAACCCACAGACCTCCTGTGTGTGTGTGTGTTGCAGTGTTAACATGTACATGTGGTGGGCTGCAGAACGTTTTCATAAATGTATACTAATAGGTTGCAGTTTTACTCAGAGGAGGCGGAGGGCCGGGGCGAGGGTGGGGTGAGGGGAGGTGTTCTATTCAAAAGCAGTTTGCATCGTAACAGCTCATGTTAACTGTACATTTGATCTCAGATTCAAATCCCACGTCTTCTTAAACTGCGATCAGACGACGGGCGCTTCATTCATTTTTAACACAGCTTTAATTCTCTTATTAGGAACACTTTAGGATATTTGCTGCATATTCTGCTGCATTTCCAGTACTCACACTATTCACACACACACACACACACACACAGACGCACATACTGACAGACCTGTTCCATCCCCCTACACTGGCAAACTGACCCCCAGCCCTCATCACACACACACCCGCACCCACACACTCATAAATGCACACTCCTGTCCCTGGCAGCCTTTACTTTTGCAGCTGAATCTCACAGATAACACGCTGGCACCCTCATTTAAATTTGAAGCGCTTCTTTAATCTTCAAAGGCCTGATTGCTTTATGAATATGCATGCACTGAGCTGACTCTCAGTTCATTACCTTGTTGTAAATTCTAATGACCATTAGGGCCCTGCGCGGTAATTGCCAATTGTTTTGCATTTTTGATTAGCCCATTACTGGAGCGCATTCTGAACATGTCTGCCCTGCCTGCCTGCCAGGCCATGGGCGAGAAGCGAAGGGGGTGAGGAGGAGAGGGGAAAAGGGAGAGCTGTGTTACTGTGGGGGCAGCACATATTTGGAACTGTTGAACGCAAATGTGGAAAGACGTTTCCAGATTCACGTCCTCAGCTCAGGTCGTTTCAGCGGCAGCTCGTACCTGGCTGCATTTCCGTCAGCGCTTCGGTTGTGTCGTGTTTGATGTCCACCTCAGAGTGTGCACATGTCCGAGTTTGCGTGCAGCCCGTTGTGCAGGGAAGTCTGGTTAGTAACAGAGAGGGGAGTTTCTGGACGAGCGTCCCAATCCACGCGGTGCCTGGGACTTATGAAAGATTAATGGCTCCTAGCAGAATGGCATCACCCGGCTACAACTTGATAACATCTAATGGATAATTTAGCACTCTAAAAACCGGCAGACTGGTCCCACTGTATGGCAGGCAGGAGGAGACAGCAGCTGCTGGGCTTTTGGGGCCACCGTTACGGCTGTTTGTTGGAGAGATTCATGAAGGCTGAAGGAAGAGAGGGCGTGAAAGAGGCAGGGAGAGAGATGTATGTGTGTGTGTGTGTGTGTGTGTGTGTGTGTGTGTCCATCCATGACACCAGTTCTTGCCCCTCTCACAGGACTGAGATTGTGGTGTCGAGAGATGATTAGTCAAGCCCTGTCAAAATTTCATGCCTGGAAATATTTTCACTCTTCCTATGATGTCATGTTCACTATATGAACCTATGCTTTGAGGATATGTATCGACTCCTCACAAATATTTGTGCTTGTCCCCTGGTTAACTGGAGTACTCTAATCAGACAGGAAGCTTGGTTATTATACTGACAGCAGAAAGTCAAAAAGTCCTCAGACAGACATGTTGACTCCTGCAGGTGTCTGAAACCAAACCTTGATTTCCTGGGGGGAACTCCCACGGGACTAATCGAGTTCTATCTGTGTATCTCTGCCAGTTCAGACTGGTCTCTGATGTTGGCCTCCAACAGCTTTGACCGGTTTTATTATCATATCTTTGTCCGTGTGACCTTTGATACTATTTTCTCCTCCTCACCCTATTACATGTTTGGATCCAGAACAATATGAATTTTTTCTTACAAAAAAACTAAAAGAACATTTAAAGGAACTGTATTTCGGACAAAGAAGCAGGTTGTGACCTGGTGTCAAAGGTCACCCTCCAGATTCTACAGAGAAGGAATTCTCTAATGGGAACATTGAGAAAATAGATTTACTATTTTTGGAAAAAAAAAATTTCTCAATTAGTTCCAGAACTTTTTGACTTCCCCATTGAAGACCAGCATTAACTCACGATGGGCAACTGTCAAATTATTTTCAATAATAAAACAGTCTGACGGGAGTCAGAAATCCACAGTTCACGAAACTTCTTTTTCCGCTGTCGTTTCTTGACTTTTCTTCTCTCTGACCAACCGTACAGTTGTTCCCCGCGGTCGACCTTTGCCTGAGTGTCACAGATAATTAAAGCCATAAATGCTGCAGGAACTTGGTATGAATGGAGCTTGTGTCTGTCTCTTCTCTCCCTTTCTCATGTACCATTGAAAACCTCTGCCTTGTTTACTCACGGCCCTGAGTCCCACTGTCAGTGTCTCAGTCCCAGATTAAGACCGGTGACAGTTAGCGTAATTGTCCCACAGAGGTGCAGAGTAAAAAAGTGGCCAGTGTGACTGTGATGTGCTCTTCACTCCCAGTTTGTGTCATTTATTCTTCACATTATAGCTTTGGCACTCGGAGGAGGAAAAGGGTGACGTGAAGTAAAGAGAAGTGCAGGGGGTCGGTCTGTGGCTCCAGCTACCACAAGTTGTGGCCTGGCCTGGTTGGTTGGTCTGTGTCCAGTCTGTGTGTGTTCACAGTCTCACACACATGGAGATTGAGAGACACAGCAGCGGCAGCAGCAGAGCCCGTGATGGCCAAAGGAGTCTGAGGCAGACAGCATGATAGATGGCTTTGTTAAAGGGTCCCAGGGTGTCCCCTGAACTTGAAGCACTCTGTTTATCTTGAATAGGAGAAGCACACTGTTGGGGAGGGGGTGGTGGGTGGGTTGGCCGAGAGGAGCAAGAGTAGGAGGCGGAGGAGGAAAAAGGAAGAAGAAAGGGAATGATATAGCTTTCAGGGGAAGGGAAAGAAAGGAGGAGGAGGAGGAGGAGGAGGAGGAGGAGGAGGAGGAGTGAGGGGGAGGGGGGGGGGGGGGGGGGGGGGGTAGCTCCTCTAGTAGCTGTCCATTAACAGATGAACTTGGCAATGGTCCAGGCCTCAAAGGTCTTGGGATACACACTCACACACACTCACTCACACACACATGCAAACACATGTATCTATACCTCCCTGGTACCTGCTGCACTGGGATGGAATGCCTCTGTGGTTCTTTTATGTCCAAAGGCGTAAGATGACACGTCTGTGGTTCACCTATGACAGAACCAGTTCAGACCGGTTAGCCAGGCAGTCCGAAGGAGGAAAACGGACAGGTCTCATAGTCATGGTTGCCCTCCTCCCCCCTCTCTCTCTCTTTCTGTCTCACTCTCTTTCTTCTTCTGCTCTCCATTTCGTCCACCACCTCCTCCTCTGTTTTCCATGCTTTAAAGGAGGAAACAGAGAGAACCTCTAACCTGAGGGCACAGGACAATGAGGTGGGGAGAAAAAAAAGAAGCGAGGGAGCGTGGGAACAAAATGAGACACGAATGGATCCGGTCGTAAACAGGGTGGGAAGAGAAGGGAGAAAAGTGTTTGCTTGTTGTTGGTGCTCTCCTCTTGATGGGGCAACATGAGCTTAACACTGCTGCCGCTATTGTGTAGTGAAAACATTACAGCAAACATGAGAGTGCTGAAAACTGCAGGAGAGAATTTGATATGGAGCATGTACATAATGGACTGTTGTGCTGAGCAGGCAGGAAACCTTCCATGGGTGTCAGGTTCTCATGCGTGGAGATACCCCTGAATCCAGGCATCATACATGTGGCCATGTGGCATTAATGGAAAATCATGTCTGTGGATGGATGCGTTTGTGTCTGGGAACGCCATAAAATATGGACTCACATCCCTCTCCTAATTACTGCTGGGATGTGTCCCTTGAGTTTTGAGAGCGGTCTGTTTTCACTGTTCCACTTCAGAAGCTTTCAGCTCGCACACCAGCCTGGAGATGGCAGATCAGAAGCTCAGTGGCATCAGGAACATCAGAGGGATCCGAGAGTTTGTTTGTTGGGGTGAGGAATTTATTAAATATAGCCCACTTTCTGGAGAGTTCCTGCAATTAGAGCAGAGGGGTGACCTGCTGAGGTGGATGGTTAAAAAAGTAGCCTGATACTGAACTGGATAAAAAAAGAATCTTCAAACCAAAAAAGAGAAGAAGAAAAACTTTAGAATTGAGAGGAAGAATATAGATGGAACCGGTTCATATCACTGACGTACCAGCACACAACAGGACCAGTTTGACTCTAGACGTCCCTCACAAACTCTGCCATTTGTACCGTTAAATAAATAGCATTTCTAGCTATTGGATGGTTTGTCCAATCATCAAACTGGTGAACTCTGAGAACCAGACAAAGCCGAGTCCACAACATGTGGACACAAGACGATGAGACAGGATAGGTTACTGGACACCGCCTGTGTCCGAGATCGGGATCTATCAACAGTCACCTGACGATGAGACAGTCAATGTCACTGACATCAAGTGGGGATGGCGAGGGTCACCACCTCTCCAGGCTTCTGTTGGACAGTCCTGGTGTCAGTCATACACGGCCACCAGCCATGTTCAACTTCCACTCTGTGGGAGAAGGCCCGGAACTGATTATTGTCAGACAGTCGGACCATCTGGAAATGATTGTTGATGACTGGATAATTAGTTCGATCCTTCGTCCAGTTCTTATATTTGGTTCATTGGAGATTGATTCCTCTCCTGTTCCTGTGTTCTGGATCAGAGAAGTGTCAAAAAGTGGATGATTTGTGTGAAGCTGCGATGTTCCCCACTGTAACAGGAGGAGGTAGTGAAGGTGTCACCTTCCCTCCTTCCCTGCTTTCCCTGCAGATGACTCTATCTCCGTTGTCTTCTCTTCCCTCCTCCCTCCATCTCTCTTTTCCTTCCCTGTTTTTTCCTCGAGGCCTTGAGTGAAGACGGGCCTTTTATAGTCCGTCCTATCGGGCTTCATTTGTACGCTGGGACGCAGGGTTGCCATTATACTGACGGGTGTCACGTTTCCTAAGCTGGCACTGGACGCTGCATCAGATATGAAGTCAGGGCACAGTGGTGTTACATCGTGTGCTCACTTTACACATGTGTTGTGTATGAATTAATCACATGCATGCTGCAGGGCAAACACGTTGAGTGCATGTTTGCGTGTCTGTGTGTGCATGTGCGCTACCCTACATTAATGCATGCAATCACATTAGCATGTCTGTCACACATGTTCAAGTTAATTTGTTATTTATGAAAACACTTTTTTTCTTTTCATCTCTTTTTTCCCCCTCTTCTGTCCCACGTTTTATTTCTCAGAAACGCGTTTTTGTCTCAAAGGAGGCTTGGTGTGTGTGGCTACTAGAGAATATCTGTGTGTGTGTGTGTGTGTGTGATGATGGCTGTTTTTATAATGCCCCGCTGGAAATTTGCATATGTATATGCGCAGATTGTATGAGAAGAGCTCTCACACTTAGAGCAGTTGGACAGGGAGGGTGATGGGGGCCATGGCAAGGGTTGTGTATAGTTTATGTGTGAGAGTGAGTGTGTGTGTGGGTTGCATGGGGGGGGGGGTGCATGCATTGGGAGGTTGTATTAGTGTTTTCACCCCCCCACCATCCCAGACAAAGCCGGCCACTGCTCCCAGATGGTAGTCTGCTCTCTTCGGCCATGTGTCTGGTGGATATGTGTGTTGAGTCAGGGTGAAATTTGCAAGTGAGAGTGTGTGTTTTTTTCAGGAGGGTGGGGGGCACGCCGTGTATGTGAGTCTGTGTGTAATTATACACCTTTGTGTTACATAGTTGTTTCAGCTCCATCTCTCTATTTGGTCGAAACCAGATTAAAAAACCTTGTGGCCTGATGTGAAAAGAAAACAAAAGATCCTGGGACAATGTCAGGATCTGGGTGACAGGTTAAGGATAAGGATGGTCTGCTAGGAGTAAAACAGAACGCAGAGCTAGCACATGGTTACTGCAGAGTAACTACGCTGTTGACCTCGACCTCTGACCTTGTTCCAGTAAACATGTAGACTCTACAATTAATTCCTCTCATTGTAGAGGAATTAATTTACAGAAGTATGACCAACTGTACTGCGATAGAAGGGGAAACGCATTGTTCTCTTCTATTAGTATATT
>NC_024315.1:13626155-13653739 GCF_000523025.1 Cynoglossus semilaevis
TAGCTTATTGTCATGTCACACTTGCTGTTTGTTTTAAATTTCTTATCACTGCAATACTTCCAGGCTACACTGTAAAACATGTTACTGTGAACTAGCATGGTGTCATTAGCTACAACGGTACAGAAACTAAAGCTAATGATAGCTGAACTAGTCCTGGTAGAGACACTGAAGCTAATCTCAGTTACAGCAGCCAATCAGTCAAATCATTTAGTACAATTAAACAAAGTACTAAACTGCCTTCATCTTCTAGTATATTTTACTTGTGTATTCCCAGGTACTGTCCCAGAATAATGCTGTGTGTGTGTGTTGTTAAGACACAGGAACGACGGTCTTCTGCTTGCCCAGGCCCCAGCCTCTGTCGACCTTGATGTCTGTTTGTCTTGTCTGCACAGACATAAACATGGCTCTCACATCCAGACACACTGATAGACAGGAAGCCATCGTCTCTCATGCCTTTTTTTTTTTTTTTTTTTACCGTCTGTGGTGGACACTCGGACAGATGCTTTGCACTTAAATAAAAAGTGGGCGCGCACGTGTTGCTTCATTACACTGCAATCCAAATTTTCCCAGGATGCATTTCTTCACTCTGTGTTCCACCATTTTCACCTGTCAGACTGGTTCACTCTCTGTCCCTCCTTTTTTTTTTTTTAAACAGACAGCTATTTGTTATCAGACAAGAATGCAGACTTCCTTATGACAGGCCTTTACTCTCCGGGTTCAAAGTGCCAGGTTTATAGAGGCAAGCCCTGGCTCTGCCACTGAGCACTCTGGCAGCGAAGGCTTCCATGCTGGACATGCCCTGCTCTCCCCAGGCTCTGGTACTGCTTTGGTCTGCCAAGTTTCAGAGCCAGATTGCCTGTAATAGGCCTGCCATTTCCCTCTCATCATCTGTCAGCGCTCTGGATCCAACTGTTGGGTCCAAAGAGGGCGACCACTCTGCAATTAAAAAGGTTAATTTGCCCTCGCCAATCTCTGCAGCCCTCCCTCCTCCACAGATTGCTACGTCTTCATTAGTGCTCATTTATGCTGCTTTGTTGCTTTTCCTTTATCTCTTCTTTTTCCTCACACACCCCTCCCCCTAGTGTCAGAACTGTATTAAATAGAAAAAAATTGGATGTTAGGACCACAGTCCTACAGGCAACGTTTGGTCAAAAACAAGATTTTACACAACGACCCACAGGTGCTGTATTTTCTAGTACAGGAGTCCCCATATGAACACACACACACACACACACACACACACACATTGAGGCTTCAGGGGCAACACACTGTGTAATTATTGAGAGTCTTGTCACCTGAGCCAGGATGTTTCCAGGATTTGGGGTCTTTTCTCTAAGCCCAGCAGAACATTGGCCGGTTGTCAGGATATATTTATCCAACTGACTCATATCAGTAATTTCTTGGCAAAACCATTGTAACTATAGCAACTTTTATTTACCAGAGTCGCTGTTTAGGAGTTGGTTAAATGTGTGTGTTTGATGTGCGCCTCACTTATGGAACATTATAACTGAGTCACATCAGTTTTCTTTCTTTGTGTCCTCTGTGGGGGCTGCTAGCATTGTCACATTTTTGGACCCAGTAGTTAAAGGATCAAGCTTGTAATCAGAGGATTGCCGGTTTGATTCCCAGCCCTGGCAGGACTGTGGTGGATTGAACAAGCACCAAAAACGTCCCATCCTCCCACACTGGCTTTAATGTCTGGTGTTATTCACCGAAATCAGTACTGAAATATCAGACCTAATCAGACAGAACCAGCCGATGCTCTAATACTGTTTTTATCTCAGAGGTTACAGGTTTTTTTTTTTTGTTTTTTTTTAACGAATCCTCGAGTCTGACCAGCGCAGCAGCTCTACTTTCTGAACACTCAGAAACGACATCAGCTCAGGTGTTTGTCAGAGAGCTAGGATTCGGGACGGGGTGTTAATGACTCCACTCCTTCCATGTAGTGGCCAGGCCTCACTGTCATCATCCTCACACTGTGGTGGAGGTGACAACCTGAGAATATGAGTGGTGGGTCTGTGACAACAGTTCCTGTGGGAACACACAGTGAAGTCACATGATGCATTCAAAGACAGGGACAGTCCTCTCTGGGGATGAGCAGTTAGAACCAGCCTCTGTCTCTGCTTTAAAAGCAGGTCGGCCATCTTTCTTCTGACAGATTAAAAGTAAAAGGAACATTTGCATTTGTACCAGTACTTTTTCTCCAGGTGTCTCTGAACAGGACGTGAATGGACATCAATCTGTCACAATTAGAGTTTTCATTGGTCCATGGTGATGGTGGGAGTGATGCTTATTATATTGGTTATATATATAACAGGTGGCGCTAATATGCAGATTTAAAAAAATTGAGCATAATTTTATTTTGGCAAAACTATGGCCCGTGGACCCACCACTGCTCAAGATGTGTGAAAACAAGGCCATGGCTGTTGACTTAAATATGGGATTGTTTCACACAAGATGTGAAGAAATAATACGCTGTTCTAGAAGACAACTATACATTGAATTTTTCATACAAAGACATTTGAGATGTTTGTATGGTGATGTACTTTGGGTCATGTGCGAATAAACGACGGATCGGTCATGTGATTACTTCTACCTTAATGAATCCCACTGTAGCATCTGCGTCGTCTGCTGTTAAGTGTGGCAGAAGCCCTAAATGAAATTGGTTGGTTGGGTCACTGTTGATAGTTTTGGTGATTAACATAAGCTAATGACTTGGAAGGATGAACAGGAGGTAGAGATAAAAAGGGGGAGTAGAAGGGGAAAGGAGAGACGGGGGTGCAGAGGGAGACGGTGTCTGGCCATTAAAGGCCCTGCCCCTGGACGACCAGTGCGGGCCAGTTTCCCATGCACCGGTGACACAGACCACTCCTCTTTGGTTACACAAAATGTCGGCCTTGTGCGTCCGCGGAGAGAGATATTATTAGCGTTATTTTGCCTCAGTTATCTGAGAGCACAGTGCTTTAAGGCGCCCTTGTTTGAGTGGCTTGACAGACACTTGAGTTTCTGCAGCAGATTAGATGAAATTTTAGCAGCTTTTTCTTGGGGCCAGGCCATAAAAACCACACAAAGGAAGCAGCTGCCACTAATGTAATCTAGAATGGGTGCCGCAGCGTAAAGCTGTCCACAACTCTTTTGTTTTTCCTCCCCTGTCTTTTCCTCTTGTCAACACGTCCTCCTCGTTCTCTGCGTGTACTTAATTCCTCCTGTCATTAGCTGCTGCAAGAGGAGAAAAGTCACCCAGCGTAATAAAGGTCGTGGGTGTTAGGAGCGTGCGTATCTTTTTGTGTTCTTCTGTATGATTATGTATATGTCTGTGTCAAAGGTTCATGAGATTGCGGTCAGGTCAGGCTGTACCCCTCCCCCGCCCCCTCCTCGTTGTTTTCTGTAGGTGTACACCGTATCAGCCGGACATGTATGGCATGTGCATATACGATCTTTACTGTTCGACCTTGTGCAAATTTACAAAGTTCATTTTCTCAGAATGCAACACTAGCAGTCCACCGGGGTCAATGCCTCTGCAGCCCCGGTGTCAGTCAGAGGTCATCTGCCCCTCTCAGAAATGACAGGGTGGATCTTAAGAACCTGAGGTCACACTGGCAGCGAGCGGAGCCACATTCCTGTCAGGGCCATCACTGCCTGAGTGACAGCACAGAGAGAAAGTCAGAGGGAGAATCTGCTGAAGTGCACAGGAAACCGCAGTAATGAAGGCTGCTGTTAATTGCATTCTTTCTTTTTTTTATTGTTTATTTATTTATTTAAATGTTGACGTTTTTGCGTCAGCGCAGCAAATTTTCGGCACGCTTTACATGGAGACTCCGCTGCTGCCTCCTGTAAATGAAGTTTTATAGTCTGTTAGAGGAGCAATAGCACAGACATCTGGCCCATAAATCTCAGGTACTGCTGCAGAAAGCAGCCTGAGAAACCAGCTCTACACGCCCCCCCATCAGCCATTAATCCAAATTTCTCCACTTGTACGCTGACTGATTCGTACGCGGCTGCTGAGGTTTCCAGCAGCACAGGTACACTCTATTAAAAACAAACTATAAGCTTTAAAAAAAATGCAGAAAAGTAGGAAAAATGAATAACCCCGTGGCTCCTGTGCCACACAGATACTTCATATATGTGATTGGATCAGCCGGGGGTGTGTACTGACAAGAATCTAGCGATACAATACATCTACATATAATACAGTATATACTGTGGCACAACGATATATTGAGTTTTTTAAAACAATTTAATTGAGTATCTTAACATCAGGTTACTTTATCTTTGTAATTGTTAGGGTAGAAAAAAAGCAGAATAAAATGAACCAAGAACATGAATATTTGCATGTTAATTGTTAATAAAAACATGTTTTTAAATACTGATTATATTGAAATGTTTTTAATCTTTGGGAATTTTCATTAAGGGGTTAAAAAATTGTTAATAGAATCTGAGTGCATTTTAGATTCTAATTTCTGTTAACAAGTTCTCCCGGCGCCCGTGCGTTGGTTACTGCTTCGTTCATGTGAATCAGTTCCGTTCAACTATTTGTAACGTGATGTAGTGAAGTAGCTAAACTGATGTGGGTTGCAGTGCAGAAATGGACACTTACATGGAGCTGCACGCAGGCTGCGGATCAACCAGTCTGACGGGCCGTCTGTCTGTACATGCACCGGTCATGTCCTGCAGCTGTCTGCCGCATAAATCCTTCTGTCACAACAGGAACACAGGACCTCTGTCCAAAGTGTGCTCCTCGGCTCATTCTCAGGTCCAAAAACGCGTTCAATTCAGAGGTTTTTTTGGACCTGACCTGCATGGACAGAAGAGAAGACGGTGTTGACAACCATTGTTGACAACTTCGATCAACTTGTTCTAACTTCTCTGTTTGTTTTCAACAAACCACCCTCCACAACAGGAGGGTTTGTTGTGTTGCAGAACGTGCGCACATGTAACACAAACGTCGCACATGTTGACTTAAACCTGATGACCTAATACAAATAGCTCATGCCCCCCCCCAAACTCCCCTTCCAAATTGCCGCCCTCTTTTTCTGCTCCTCAGCCCTGCTCGCCCTCCTTCCCTCCCCAGGGGTGGGTCACTATAGCCCCCTCTAAACATAGTGATCTATAGGAGCCCTAGACCCAGACAGATTTTTGGCACGACTGTGCAGGTAGCATTCCAGCGCGGTCTGAGATCTTAGGGCGCGAGCCTCGTTAAAAGCCTGATTTATGCTCTACAGCTGGGCACCAAGGAGCCTACAGGTTGGCTACCTTAATTAATATCACGCTCACTACTGCTCAGACCTACGCATGTTCCTGACACACCTCCAGGGAGAATTAACACAAGGTTCCACACGCTGTATTTGTATTTTTTACAGGAGCGCCTGCTGAAGGAAATGAGGCAGACACAAGTCACTGTGTTACACATAGTTCTAAAGGACTCTTATAGGAACACTGACTGATTTATATCCCAATTTTAGCCTTGGTGGGTGGTGAACTATTGATGATGATGCAATGTCCTGCTGTCCGGCTCTTTTGCCTGCCTCTAATGTGCCGCTGTGGTGGCTGATCAGACCACATGTCTTCAATTAGTGAGCACGGGTCTGGTACACTAAGTCTCCGTGATGAAGAATAGTGTGGAACGTGGCCTGACGTTGCCAAGCATACGGCTCATCCATCTTATGGGCTGTTACTGATGGTAAACATTAGATGTTAGCGATGAATGGGCGCCTTCGCTCTGCCTTAATAATCTTTTCTCTGGCACGTGAATCAGTCACAGGGGAGAAAACTGTTAACACTAACTAAGAATTCAAGATATAATTTAAGAAAGCTCAGTCGCTCATTGGGATATTTGTCTGCGATATCTTATTAAAGTACGTCATTTTGGCTGTAAACAGGGTAGTAAGTAAAGCTGGGGAAGTGAACCCATTATAAAAGTTTGAATCCAGGAGTCTGGCTTGTGTGTAGTAATTGGATCACACAAACTGTGTTGGTTTAATCTAGAGAGACTATGTCGGACTAACTGCATTCACAAGGTCTGGCTTACCCTCCCTTTTGTGGAACATGGTCCAGCAAAGGTGTAAGAAAATATCGATACGCTGAAATATTGCAATATTTAGTTTCATAATATCGTATCAATATTCTACAGCGCTGTATTGTTTTTGTGTTGCATTTAAACCTCCAACGGCTAGATTGTACAGCGACTGCAAATATATAAATGTAGTATTTGAGGCTTTTCTTATTTTCTTATTTCTATTTTTTATTTTCATGTTTATTTCTTCTCTAACAAATGTAGATCGTGATCGTTGCCACCATATCGCAATACGTAACGTGTCAGTTTCTTATTTCAAAGCATGCTCTAAATTTTCCATAAGAACCGACCGTTGTCAATGTCAGTGTTTCCCTCAGTGGCTCCCAGTAAAGTCCATACTAATAAAACTGACTGCACCGCTCCAGTCTGATGTCACAGACGGGGTTGGAACGCTGGCTCCGTTCACCAGGCTGTTGTGAATGAGAAGCGTTTTTCTGGCAAACAGATTTGTTGCGGTGTGCATGTACGTCGACCCCGTCTGTGCTCCGCCACGTCGTTTGCTGCTGCTTCCAAAATGTCTTCAAGGGACTGAAATAAGGCTGAACATGAGGCCTTTTTGAAATTTTAATCAGGATTTGGAAAGCGTCTGGCTTGAAGAGTGGCCCAGCACTGTTTTCTCCTTGATGAATTAATAATGGGACAGAAAATGGAGGGCTGGATGCATGGCTTGTGGTCCACCCAGGCACTGATGTCCCACTGTTAGTGCCTGTGTCCTTATTACAGGATCAGTGGACTTTATAGCCTTGGATTCATTAGTTTTGACATTACAGTGAGTTAAACATGGTGAAACGAGGATAAGTGAGGATTTTAAAAAAAATACCCTTGAGTCCCGATCTTAGTTCTGCAGTCACCATAGACATGCATGTCTTGCGCTCGTGCATTTCTAAGGAAAATGGATTTGCCGACTGACCTGAGATAACCCTGGATTTATAGAGTCTGGCTATTGATGCTTCCTTAACCACTCGTCCACCGTGTGCACAGTCACACACACCAGATGGGACGTGTGTTAAACCCTCTGCCTCCACTGCTCAGGGCCACGGGACACTTCAACACACTGCTCCTCTTGTTCTGCGAGTGCCATGTCCCTTCCTTATGTCTTGAGGCTCCTATGCATAACGAGCTGCTATGGTTGGCCCGAGCTCACATGCCCTGGTCCTGTCACCCTGCAGTGCTAGGACAGAAATGCATGTTTAAAACCGCCCTTGTTCCTTGGTTTCTATACGTGGTGACCCATGTTCAGGCTTCTGTGGTCAACATCAGTGGTAACATTATGTTTCCTTACAACAGTTCCACGTCTCACTCACACTTTCTTACTTTTTATTCATACTTTTAATTAAGGGCTGGGTTAATTTGAATTCATTATATTTAGAAAAGCTCAGCACAAGATACACAAGATGCATTGAGCGAGGTCAACACGTTCCAGATGTCAGTTTGAATAAAATCATGGTTGGGGCACAAACTGATCCACCAAGAGTTTTCTCATTTCTCAATAGCTACTACAATTCAAGCACAGACACCAGAGCTAGCGTTAGCTACAACAGTCTTAGTACAGACACTAGAGCTAATATTAACCACAACAGTCCTGTTATTGAATCAGGCCAGGTAGAGACACCAAAGCTAATGTTAGCTACAGTGTTTCTGTTAGTGGTCAACCAGAATATTTATTTATTTAAAATAATGATTTATTTACATTGTTTCTTTCCAATCAACTCAAGTCAATGATTTAATGGCTTCTCACTTTTTTTAAACATCATTCTTCTAGTGCTATGAGTGCATTCAGACGTGAACAGAGCTTCGAAGCTGACGTCGATGAAGATACTGTTTCAAAGACTCTCTTCGTCAGTCTCACTTCCTCCTTCTCCTCTTATACATTACTCACAGTAACAGACAGAGGAAAGAGAAAAGTACAGACTTTTACAAAGTGTCCTTGATGGATGGATTCTGGGATACGCCCCTCTACTAAAAGAGTGAGTGGAAATGGCGGGAGGTGTGGTGTAGCCCAGGTGTGTCATAGTCACCTGGAATCGTGTAAAAGAAATATTTTTTGAGAAACTCAAAAAGGTTTTCAGAATATGACACAGACACAGTTGCAGTGAAACAAGACGATAAAAGGGAAAAAAATAAAACTGCTTGAAACCTTTTCGTTTCTCCGGTCGTTCTGTCTCCTTCCTGCTTTCCTGCCTTTTGGCACCAATTAAGTGTGGTAGTTTAAAGACTTCGTTTTCTGCTTCTTATTTCACTCCTGTTCTCTCTTTAATGAGTTTATGGCGGTAATTAACTGTAATTATACTAAAATATGTATGTGTGTGCTGTACAGTATGTGCGTGTGGGCTCCATGTGTCGGTGTTTATCTTGTGTTTTTAGACCGTGCCTGTCGGTCTCGTAGTGTTGTTTGCTCTCTATGAAATTTCCATTTTAATATTCACTGTTGTGGTGTAGAAAATCCTAGATAACACACTTTGATGGTAATGGTGTTTTAACACTGGAACGTCTGGAATGTCACATTTACTCTCGATGCTGTGAATACTTGTAGGTACGACAGTTATGATGATACTATCTTGACCCATTTGATTTTTGGTGTTTTTAGAAATGCTCTTACAGGAGCAGCTGCAACTCCAAGCATGTCCCCTGGGGGTCGATCATATCTAAGCATTTTCTGATTCTGGTTTTTAAAATCACTTTCATTCTAATTGAAAGCTACAGCGTCAAATATTTGCAGCTGGTTTTTTGCCCTCAGCACTTCTGTGTCTCCGCTGTGTGAAACCCTGGTTTTTCTGCACTGGCAGATCCAACCACTGTCACACCGGCCCCTTGTGATTCTGTGGCACCTCGCTCAAGTATTCAGCAGACAAGCTGATGATCAAAGCTCCTGCATGTGACTGCAGTGTGTTCTCCTCAGATCACCATAATGTTTCCACAGCCTCTGCTGTTTGTGTTGCTCTGTCCACACTTCCTGCCTGTCTGCGAGGGAAGGGGGAAAGCGTTGAGGTCAGATACCAGTTCCTGCCGTGCTCCGGTGAAGCCGAAGCGCACGTCTCAGGAAAATGGTATGCAAGCTCATAACGCGCTCCATTCGTCCACTCGCCAGAGACGAAACAGTTTTGACAGTGTTGAATGCCTTGCCCCGGGGCCTTATCGCCCCTCGTTGCCTGCCTGGCCCTCTCTCCTGTTTCTCCTTCTCCTGATGCTATCTATCTGGAGATTTATGCAGAAGTGTGCAGCCGGTCGACCTCCCTGGTCCCTCTCCATCCTTTCTGCAGGGACGGCAGCTTGTCATAAGCTAAGCTATGCAGAGATAGTGAAGCTCAGGCTCCTGGCCTCATGTCTCACCCAGGCTATCTTGTCTCTGCACTTCAAACAGGGATGATTCTTGTATGGGGGGACGGGTGGGGGGTTACTCATCTGAATGCAGTATTCCAAAGTAAGGAGAATAAATCCATGCACTTTCCTTCCATTGTATTATGTTCCAGTTCACCCCATTGTATTTCAGCCCCCTCCACTCTCCTCCTCCTGAGCTCCAGTTTATTGAGATGTATCTTTTCTTTGACAGAATTTTTTTTCACATTTCCCCTCTGAAATGTTTGGAGACTCCTGGCCAGTCTGGACACTGCACTAGTCCAACAATACTGCTGTTTGATTAAGTCCTCTTATGGACCTGGATTTGGTGCCTAAACAGACTCTTGGTATTTTTTTTCTCGTCTTTAAGTTCCTTTGATTCTTCCAATAATACCTTCTCCACTGAGTGTTGGGGTTTTGTTGATGGCAGTCTGATCCTGTGAAGTGCATCCCAACTCAATAAATAATCTCCGTGGATGCTAACGTAAAGCTATGCTCCATTTAATTAGACTGCTACGGCTTTGAAGCCCAGAGGTCTTTTTTAAACGTAGCACTAGAGACGGGATGAGAAACATCTGAGTGCAGCCCTCCCACCATTGTTGGTAAACAGAGAACAATTAAGAAACCCACAGCAGGGACACAGCAGGCCCAGACTAATATGAGATCTGCTGGACTCAGACACAGCCCAGAATGAAAGCCGGACAGATGGACTGATGGGTAGCTGGGAGGTCAGGTCAAAAACAGGTCAAATGACAAAAAACAATCTACACGCTTGGAAGACGAAAGACAGCACTCTGATATGTTTCTAGCTGGGTCAGAGTTAGCAGCCCGCTACAGTTATGAAGCACAGATTCAACACATCCATTAGCAATAGCAGAATTAGCACAGTCAGTTACTGAGACACGTTAACTTGAGGATTAACTGTGGGGCAGTACAAACCACAGTCGGGCCCTGGACCAGTACAGGACAACCAGCGTGCAGGACTAACACTAAGACCAAATACCCTAACACCTCGTGACAAAAGTGAAGAGTCTTAGAAGGTAGCCTTGGGCTTCAAAATAAAAGTATGTCAAATGTACAGTCCTACTCCAAGTACAACATCATCAAAGAAACAAACAAAAGATCCAGATCATCCATTATCATCATGTAGTACCTCCTGTGTTGTACTGTAGTACTGAGGCACAGGCACTGGAACATCAGTGTCTGTTCTAAAGCTGGTATAGAACGGAAAAGTCATCTCGTCAGTCCTCTGTCGAACTACATTGGCACAAAGTTTACCCCCTTCCCTCCCCCCTGCCTGCCCCACCTCCGCCACTGAACAGGAAGTGTAAAGGTGACCACGCGGTGTATACCCTGCCTTTTGTCCGATGTCACCTGGCATCGGTTCCACCTCCAGAGGGCGGTGTGGCTGATGGAGGATGAATGAATGAATGATTGTTGTCAGCACACAACAGACACACACACAGGACGATTTGTCTTTACATATGGAACGTGCATTCTTTGACCCCGGTGTTAGCGCCACCTGTCCATAATGGCTTCTAAGTGTCACTGAGACACATCAGCTCCACTTTTGCTCTTATCAACTTTCAGGAGAAGTAGAGTGGGACAGAAAGGTAAGACGTGTAAAAGTCTGATTGGAGACAAAGCCACAGCCAGCAGATTACTTTATACTGGGCACAGATTACCATACATCTTCTTCCGGAGACCCCCACCTCCCTCCCTTTTACTCGCGCTCCCTGTTGGTTCCAGCTAAGGTTTTCTCCCTGCTGATTTTTCCTAATCTTGAGATCTCCATACGTTCCTTTTTCTCATTGGCTCCCTCCGTGGCTCCTTTCTTCCATCTCTCCATGTCAGATTGCTTAGCCTTTCCCTAATAGGTAATCTGTGAATCCAACACCAGGCCCGGACTCAGGGTCTAGACCTGTAAGAGGCTGGGATTCAGGCCTCAGTTCCCTGGTTGGATTTCTGTTTAGTAAACTGTAGTTCCTGTATCCTGTGTAGGAACAAGTGTTGGTCAAACAAGGCTTTTGTCTTTGGCCTGTGGCCCCTGAGAGCCACAACAAGTCTGGCCCAGGACAAAGGAGTGTGTGTTTGTGTCTGTGTGTCTGTGGGAAAGTCACAGGCAAACAGTCGGAGTCAGAGCGTCAAGGCCGGCCAGCTGCTCTGTCAGGTATTCTCAGGAATATTGATGAGTCTAGAAACAGGTCCATCTGTGAGTGACATCCACCCACTGTATACAATAAAGGAGGATTAGCTGCCAAGGCTTCAGTAAAGTAGAGTTAAAAAAGGGTTTCGTTTAGTGTGAAATAGTTTTTTTGTTCGAAAAACAAGTTCAGGTTTAACAGAAGCACGAGCTTGGAAAGAAAAAAAAATAACTGGATCAAACCGGCTAATCCTGTTTCCATGACTTGTGAAATATATTCTTTTACCCAAAGCTTGGGGTATGACACAGAAAGAATATTATTATATTAAAACTTTGCCAAAAGACCAAAGTTGGGCAGAAAAAACATTTGTAAAAATTTGAAAGCACCCCCCAAAAACTGCTCAAATGTCACACAAACAGATTTTACAGAAACCAAGTTTTATTTCTAGGTATATGTGTGCATCACATTAGCCTACAGCTTGATGTGATTGTTTTTGTAACATGGCCTCAGCTCAGTCCAACTCACTGAGAGCTGAACTTCAATGTTGAAATTTAGTTATCAATAACTGGTGGCCTTCAGGCCGAATCAGACGACGAACAATCAGTCGTCGAGGCCTAGACAAAATGTCTGATAAATATAACTGGTGACCCCTGCTTTAGGGACTCAGAAGAAGAACATCAGTGGACGCTGCTGCCTTCCCCCCTTCATCATCATCATCATCATCATCATCTTCTCCACCTCCTCCCTCTTCAGCCTCTTCAGCTTCACCCTCCACCTCTGCCTCATCCTGACTGTGAACACCCTAACGACATAAACGCAGTGGTAATCACATTAACGCCAGTTGTGGCCGAGGCACTCTCCAGAGCCACTGTATTGACAGCCATCCGTCTTAGTGAGCCACTCACTCCAACACCTATAAACACTTATGAATATTGGCAAAGACCTGCTATTAGCATAATCACTTTTCAGGAATGTGTGTGTGTGTGTGTGTGTGTGTGTGTGTGTGCCTGGGAGCCCAGTCAACTGATAACTTGAGGAAACGACAGTGACAGGCTGCATGTCCCTGTGTGCTTCCTCTCTCCTCCTCCTCCTGCTCCTCCTCCACTGTTCTCATTCTCTTTTTGGACGGCCTGAGAGCTAATCCTGTTAGCTTGTTCCTCCATTAGCTAAATGACCAATATCGGGCAGAGTTGCGTGGTCACACCAGTAAGGCCTGATCCGCCATGATGGTTGGTCAAGGACGAATCAGTTACTTTGGAGGTCGATCGGAGTGAGTAGACACAGAGTTTTGAAATTGAACAAAGTTACAACTCAGCTGTTGTTGCTTTTCAACCCTGGTCCTTCGTTGGATTTTTACATAAATGTCAATTTAAATGGTCAACAAGTTATTTTTTAAAAAGTGGCCGGGAAGTGGATGAGAGTTTCTTGATGAAGTCGTTGCTCAAGAACACAGATTTACTTTGGTTCGAAACGGTTCCAAACAGAACAATCCCAGGCTCCAGAACATTTCCCCGTGTTCTCTGCCTCAGCTCTGTGTTTCCTTGTTACATGTGAGCCACATTAGGCCCACATCAGTGTAGCATCATGTCCAGGAGTGGCTCAGTGTAACTCGGGATCGAACTCTCAGCTCCCAGTTGGACGACCACATGCTGGTACGTGGACAGCCCACGTTGTTCTGGTTGTTTGTGTTGTTGACTGTGTTGAGTTTGATATTACAATAGGGGACATGGGAGCAAAGGTCAGTGTGTGTGTGTGTGTGTGTTTATGAGGGAGACTGCAGGTTGGGGGTTGGGTAACAAACAAAAGAGCAATCTGCATATGCATATGAAATGTACTCCAATCCTGGGCCTTGTAGATTTGTGCGTGCGTTTTGCTTTGTCTGGTCAGTGCTGCTGGAGGACGGGGCGACCATATCTGTAGCTCACGGCGCCGTGACTTCCCCTTGTGTCAGTTACTCTGGTTGGTTTCTCACAGATCATATTCTGCGTCTGATTTCAGTACACTGTGTCCGTTAGACACCGCAGTGTCACCAGCAGCAGCAGCAGCAGCAGCAGCAGCGAGCCCGCGCGGCCGGCGCGGCGGCCCGAGCGGCAGCAGCAGCAGCTACAGCGGCAGCGGCAGCAGCAGCCCCCTCCTCCTTCGACTGCTCCTCTCTCCTTCCCCCTCCTTCATCCTTTTTTCAGCCCCTGCCATGAAATGGCAGCTCAGGGGTTGTCAGTGTGATTTCTCCTCTCCGCTGATCCTATTTCAAAGGACCTGAGATCCAGCATTAGCTCCAACTCTCCTGGCTCTCCAGCCCTAACTCACCACAGACTTAGAGCGAGCTGGAAGGAGAGAAAGAGACGGAGAAAAAGTCCGATAAACTTCTCCTTTATTCCATTAGAGGACGGACTTATTTATAAGATCATCCTTCTTTCCCTTCTCACATAAAGAAAGCTCCGGGGCCGTCAAACGCCTCGTCAGCTCCGGCTCCAAAACTGCTTCTTTTAAGGACAGCTTTTAGGAACAACAACATGGAGGTGTCTTCTCTGTTGTGCATTTAGGCATGTGGTGATTTGGCTTTTTGATGCCCATCAATCTGTCCACTGCCCACGACGAGATGACAGTTATTGTTGCTGCTTGTGGCATGAGAGGAGTTTGTCAACAGCCTGACGCAGGTTCCACGTTTGAATGGAGAAAAAAAAAATATATATATATGTATATATATATATATATATATATATATATACATATATACGTGTGTGTGTGTGTGTGTGGATGAAACTACTTTTGCCCTGGTTGTGGATCTGGTGTCCTTCAGAAAGTGGGTGGCTTGTCATTAGGGACGTCCCCTTCACGCCACACTTCTCTTCCTCCTCACTCCTTGTCTTTCTTCCACCGCTGACTCTTTAATTCACTCATTTTTCCACAAACAGCCCTGAGAATAGAGGACGACACACCAGACAAAATCTTTCCCAACATAAATACAGTATACACTTCCCTAGAGTTTAACACCAAATGTCACTTGGTCAAGTGTGTAAATATTTTTTATTTTATATTTGATTTCTTCTTTAGAGCACATTTTTGAAGAGGCAGCAGAGAATTGAGGGAAAACTCCAGTAGACGTTTCAGTGGTTTGCCAAAAGCTGAAACCCAAACGCTTGAGAAACCATTTTAGTTGTTGTTGTTCACCCCTTGGTGTTGTACAGTATTTCAAACGCCATGTTCCGCTCTGTCATTACCATCGCTGAGGTCATGTCCATGTTAATGCTCTTATAGTGTGTTCACACTAACACGTCTCCATGTGTGAGCTTAGGCTTCAAGTATTTCGATGTTTACTACGGACGGACTGACCGTCAGACCAGGATGCATCCACTCTCAGTTCAGAAAGTGAAACATTATATTATCCCTTAGTAGCACTAGAACATCAAGTGCTGCTGTGGTGAGAAAATAGAAGAAAAAGAAAGAATTCCTCCTCTCCATTAACACACTTTGAGTGATACTTTCAAAAGAATGACTTTTTCCGAGGCCACCTTACAATTCCTGTCCTCGACTGCACACTGTCTGCACACGCACCAGGCTGCGAATCAAAGAGAAAAGGGACTGAAAGAGTCAGGTTATAACAACCACTTTACAAGTGCTCAGGGCTTCGTCTTTTAAATCCATTAAAACACACGGCATACGGGTAAATGTGATATAGCACACCAATGTAACGGCTACATTTTTATATGTGCCTACGAGAGGAAAAGAAAGTCTACGGGCAAATGGCTTTTTTATGATGGAAAAATTCCATAGTGGGTCAAAGCCCCTTGCAGGTGGCAGCAATTAACTGTAATTTTAGCAGATTGTAATGATCCATAATTTACCAGTATACCCCCCCTCGCTCCCCCGTCCAACTCCTTTCAGCGGAGAGGAAAGGGTCTGCGTGTAGGTTTGATTGGGTGCACATTTGATGTCGTGTTCTGGTCTTAAAGTGAGGTGCCAGAGAGGGGGCCACGGTGGACGTGGACCCACAAAAACACCTCTATCTGTCCTCTCTGCAGCCTGCCATCTTCTCCTCCTGCCCCTGTCTTTCTTTCTGTCCCTGGTCTCTCAGTCACAGCAGGTTTAAACACTCAGTGCTGTCCATCCACCATCTTAGGAATCACTGCTAAGCTGTAACCGCAACCACCCCCCTCCACCGCCACCTCCTCTCTCTCCGGCATACCATAGTCACGGATTTGGGTTTAGCATCTTCAAAATGACTTCAGGAAAATGTCCTTCAGTGAAAGAATGAGAACAAAAAAGAAAAAAAAAAGAGAAGAGAGAATAAGACAGGCGAAAGATGAAAGAAGCAGCGCATTTGAGTGTGGAGTGACGGATGCTTCTTATTTTGCATATCTCTCACTTCTGCTTTCCTCTTCACCTGAGAGGATTTAAATAAATCCTTAAAGCATGAAATATCGGAAATAGAGAGAGAAGAGAAAAAATAAGACACTGCATTAAAGGCCTTTTTCACACAGGCTTCAGCGCCCACTCACAAACACAAACAGTTCTACCTCCGGTGTTTCTCATTGCTGTGAATGTGTGTGTGTGTGTGTGTTTGGTGATAATGGCTGCCAACAATTTATTTGCATGTGACCTGGTGTTTGTATTCAGCGTTAATATGCAGCATCAGATACATGTCCCACTTTAGCCTGGCTAATTCTGTAAACAAGGCATCGGAGGGGAGATGAGTGTGTTTAATGAGATTAGCCGTGTGCATTGTCAGGCAAATCTCAGGTCAGCGTGCAAGTGCTGTTCAAAGTCAATTATTGTTTGAAATATTCCTGCATCTCCTCAGCTGTGTAAATGTGCTGCCTGGTACACAGTGTCTCTCATTATCCCTTTAATAGTTCCGTGGTTGAGCGTACACTCACTGCTGCTCACTGTTGGTTTGATAAATACGTGATTTGTTTTTTAACAGCAGTGCACTGAGGATTTCAAATTTCACATATTTAAATAATTTTATTTAATTTTTAATCATTTTTAAATAATATTTTTTTATTTTATTTATTTAATTATTGTTAAATAATAAGAATGATAATAATAAGCTGTTCCAAGCCTAATGTAATTTTAGTGATTTTACCAAGACCAGGTTATAGGAAAATTTCATTTAATATTTTATAACATAGGATAATGTCTTTTTTTAAGGTTCCTGACTCCATTCCTATAACTAAAAATAATATAATATATATTTAATAATATAATTTTTTAATTTTTAACAGTGCAGAAGGATGCAGTTGTAGTTTAAAAAAACAAAGGAAGAAATATGAAAAAAGATGATTTTGTCCTTCACCGCAGCATTTTTAACAATAGAAATATAGGACCGGCGTATTCATCTGATTCAAAAAAGAAAAAAGACAGTCCAAGCCCCAGCTGAGTTAAGCAAGTCATGACTTTTCCTGCATCTTCATTGAATATTTCTTATGACCAAACTGCTCCTCTTATCGGTACCAGTCAGGTCACCGTCTAATGTCTTCTCCCTGTGTGTCCTTTCCTTCTGGCAGATAAAGATGAGCCCAGCAGCTACACCTGCACCACCTGTAAGCAGCCCTTCACCAGCGCCTGGTTCCTTCTCCAGCACGCTCAGAACACCCATGGTTTCCGCATCTATCTGGAGAGCGAGCCTGGCAGCCCTCTTACCCCCCGCGTGGCCACAGCACCCGGGATGGGGGGCGATTGCGCCTCCTCCCAGCCGCCTCTTCACGCCGTCCACTTGGCCGAAGGCAGTCCTTACAGCCTTCTCCGGATGCCAGGCTCAGGTTCTGGCAGGGATTCTGCATCCACGCCTCGGGAGGGCCGTTATCCCAGAACCCCACCTCTCTTCAGCCCTCCACCGCGCCATCACCTTAGTCCAGACGACCTGACCTTGGCGACCCACCACCCCAGTGCTTTTGACAGGGTGATGAGGCTAAACTCAGTACCATTAGAAATCCCTCCGAGCATGGACTTCTCCAGACGTCTACGTGAGCTGGCTGGGAACGCGACGGGGTCCTCGCCCCCTCTCTCCCCTAACAGGCCTAACCCTATGCAACGGCTACTGCAGCCATTCCAGCCAGGTTCCAAGCCTCCATTTTCAGCCACACCTCCCCTCTCCACCTCTCAGTCACCTTCTGGCTCACGTTCCACCCCCAACACCATCACAAATGCAGTGCAGCCAGCTACACCTCTCAAGGCAAAGTCTTGTGAGTTCTGTGGGAAGACCTTCAAGTTCCAGAGCAATCTAATTGTTCATAGGCGTAGCCACACAGGGGAAAAGCCATTCAAGTGTCACCTTTGTAACCATGCCTGCACCCAGGCCAGTAAACTGAAACGACACATGAAGACGCACTCTCAGAACAAGTCGTCAGCAATTAACGCCAAGTCGGACGACGGCCTCTCCACTGCCAGTTCTCCTGAACCTGGCACTAGTGAGCTGATAGGCAGCGCCACGGACGCCCTCAAGTCCGTGGTGGCCAAGTACAAGAGTGACAACAATCATTTGCGCGAGAATGGAGAGGAAGAGGAAGATGAAGAGGAAGAGGAAGAAGAGGAGGAAGAGGAGGAGGAAGAGGAAGAAGAGGAGGAAGAAGAAGAGGAGGAAGAAGTTGAGAATAAGCCTGTGGTGGAAGAGGAGGACGGGAGGAATGACTATCGTTTCAGCCTGCGGCTTGAAGGGGCCCGTCACCACCAAAACAGTGACGCCCTGCATCCACGCCGCCGGAGTTCATCGCAGGACCCTGCTGATGACGACTCAGCCATGGAGTCAGACCGTGCAGATGACGGCACCACAACTACCATCAATGGTCTGGGGCCCCTGTCCACTGAGAGCCTGTCACGGAAGCTGCTTGGTGGCCGCGTAAGTCCCGGCTCTCTCAGTCCACTGTCCAAGCGCATCAAGGTCGAGAAGGACATCGACCCCCCGACACCCACCATCCCTAACACGGAAAATGTCTACTCTCAGTGGCTCGCCGGCTACGCCGCCTCCAGACAACTCAAGGACCCCTTCCTCAGCTTCACAGGCGGGGACTCCAGACAATCGCCCTTCGCCTCCTCGTCTGAACACTCGTCAGAGAACGGCAGCCTTCGTTTCTCCACCCCACCAGGTGAGCTGGACGGAGAACGTGCTGCCTCGGGACGTAGCGGCACCGGCAGCGGGGCCAGCACTCCCCACGGCGGGAACGGCAACGGCCGGCCGAACTCCAAGGACAGCCGCCGCAGTGACACTTGTGAGTATTGCGGCAAAGTGTTCAAGAACTGCAGCAACTTGACTGTGCACCGGCGCAGTCACACTGGAGAGCGTCCCTACAAGTGCGAGCTGTGCAGCTACGCGTGCGCCCAGAGCTCTAAGCTCACCCGCCACATGAAGACCCACGGACAGCTGGGCAAGGACGTGTACAAATGTGAAATCTGTCACATGCCTTTCAGTGTCTACAGCACGCTGGAGAAACACATGAAGAAATGGCACAGTGACCGCCCTCTGGCTAATGAAATTAAGACTGAGTAGAGCAGCGCGCTGGCTGGTCGTTCTCTCTAACTCAGCTCCTCTGGCTAAAAGCAACCCCGGCTGACACGTCGATAAGTGAGGGAAAAGGACGACAGGGTTAGACACCAGTAAGCAGTACAGCCCTGTGATAATCCCCGAATATAAAAAAGAGCTGAATGCATGATCCATCACTGGGGCAATACTATTGCACCAAAAGCAAAACTTTTTGAGCCTTTCTATTGTGCAATAATTTACACGTTTTTGTATTTTTTTGTAACTGGACAGCATGCTCAGTGTGTTTTGGCTACTTAGAGAGAAATTTGTCCTCGGCTGGTGGGTTTGGTGGTACACGTGTTGCTCTTGATACTTTTGATTTCTTCGACATGAAAAAGAAAAAAAATAGATTCTAGATATGACAACCCATGCTGCACACAGTCCATACTGTTTTACATATCATGTACAGGTTTGTGTTCTAACATCGTGGACAGTATCACATATGATCGAAAACGTCACGACATGCAGGGTCACACTTAAAACTGATCTTTGTGAAAGACTTTCAATGCAAGATTGAGATAAAAAAAATATATATATAGTATGTAAAAAAAAAAATTGGGCTGCCTATGAACCCTTAGGCACTGGCGCCGTTAAGTATTTCTAGTACAAACAGCAATGAAATTTACAATATGGTGTGAAATTACAACAAAGAGTGCCTTGGATATTTTACCCGCGTTAGTTAATACTCTTTTTGTTTTTTGCTATAAGCTCAGAGTTTCAGCTACGGAAGATTACAGGACATTTTTGTGCACATATGAAATTTGCAGGTACTTGCATCAAGCGCCTGTACGACCCTGTCGTTTTGTGACTTAGCAGAGGATACAGAACCAGCTGAAAGAAAAACAGAACAAAAAGAATGACTATGTGTAACTCTGGTAAATCATTTCTCTGCCTGACTCATGTGTATATTGTTATTCTCCAGATCATGATTCTGTTTACGGGCATGCTACATGCTGGAACGGAGTAAGTGATCGAGGTGTAGATTTTGGTTTTGGTTTTAGGTGTTCATTATTTCCCAGTACGTGTTGGTACCACACTGAGAGGGAGTCGTTTTCAACCAACGTGAAGCTCTTAATTTTCCCAGAGTGCTTTTATTTTCTTTAATAAGTTTAAAGTTTGCAGATATCCTCTTATTTTTTTTGTAAGTAGCACAGATGTGCAGCTCCTCCGTGTCCAGGCAGGCAGTGTAGCCAGCAGCCACCTGAAGACCATGGGGGAGGGGACTGGGGGGTTAGCTGCTCGAAACCAGACAGATTTAGGGTGAGGGTTGGGGCTAGGGGGTTTTTGGCTGGGTGTATGATGAGGGTCAGGATGGGTGGAGGGTCAGAATAGTGGGTGGGGAGTGGGTTAACCAGGTGTCTCTACAATTCAAATGTTTATGTCCTTTTAGTGCTTACTCTCTTTACTGCAGTAGATTTTAGAAGAAGAAAAAACTTTACTTAATATGAAAACCCTTTTATTTTCATTAATCCATGTTGGAAATTACTTTAAAATGGAAAACTCCAATCAGAAGTTAAGAGTCGCTCATCCAGCATCTACATAGTTGGGAAGGTTAAGACCACCTGCAGACGTGGGTTATATCTGACAGTTCTGCAGCCCAATCACAGATGACAAAGTTAGCTGTCCAAGTTATGGGCTATGAAACTATTTAACGCACATCGTGCAACCCAAAAACCCTCGCTCTTTCCTTTGTTTGCCCCCGCCTTTTATCTGGCTGACTGATTTGGTCAGCTTGTGGCCCACTACCCCAACAGAAGTGGACCACTCTATGCCTACATGGGTCACATAAAAGTGTCTCATAAAGTGGATGTGGGTGCCACAAATAATTGGATATCTTGATATGGCTGCCCTACAAGTGGGCTATAATTGAATGTGGGTCATACCATCAGTCCAACTTTGAACAGTCCACTTTGAAGCCCAGTTACCCAGGCACACTCTGGTGTGGTTCTTATGGAGATGCTGGATGGGTCTGAAATAAGGTTATTTTTTTTTTCTTTGAAACAAAGTACCCCTCCTCACAGGTTTGTTAGAGTGTAACTGACACACTTCTGTGTCCCAGAGAGTTCACATGGTCTGGAGCAGCGGTTCCCTCAGTCTATTCAAGGTAGCAAACCATTCTGACCTAATTTTTCAGTACAAATCTGGATGAACGGGAGTCATTTGAATGACAATATAGCAACACATCTGTCAGGAATTTGTTTTTCCAATTTTTTGGACTTGTGTATCAATTATTAAAGATAAAGGATACACAGCAAAAAAATCTTAAACTTTTTGAACTGTTAAGCAAGGTAGCGTCTTTAAACGTACAGCGGGAAATGTAGTTTGTAAATTGCCCCCAAACCCACCCTGGGGTCCCAGTCCAGTGTCAGGGAATCACTGCTCCAACCTACAGTTGCATCTTTGTCTCCATTCCCCACGTCATTGTCGATGATATAGCACTTGTCACTCTGCCTTGGATTCTGTATCTGTCTCTCTAATCGGAGGTACAGTGGTTGAGTATAAAATAAGAACCGGATTCCAGATCCGGGACTAAAAACGTGCACTGTTCAATTTTCCCAGTTTACAGTCAGACGCTCAAGGGAAAACTTTGCTCTTATGCTGACAACTTTAGCTAGGTGTCACTGCTTTGCATTAAAAATATCACGAGGAAAACAAAAAAAGAAGAAAAAAACAAAACACAAAAACAAAAGCATGGGTTGAAAGAAAAGTGTCGCCAGCCATGTCTTCTTCTGAGAACTGAATCAGTTCTTAAAGGTATCAACGCAGGAACAGCCATAAAAATCTCCTGCTTCATGCCAAACTATAGAAATGAAATCAAATCTTTCAAGCAGTATATATATGTATATATGTCTACATATATACATATATATACATATTTTTACAAACACCATTTCCAGAAAAGTTGGTACATTTTTAAAAGTTAAGTAAAAACAATTAGGTCATGCACTTTAGTGAACCGTTAATAATCCGTCAAAAGGACAAAGAAAAGACTTTTGTTGTTTTTAGTCAATGTCGTCATCGTATCCTTAATAACAAAGTCCAGTTCAAGGATCTTTTTTTAAGTCAGTCTGCTCTTGTCCTCAGTGGTGTTTCCATCAGAGACTTCCTTCTTAGTAAAACTCCTGAGGCTGACCTTTGACCCCAGGTCATGACCTGCTTCTTCGTCTATTCTAAGGACTAGAATCCACTTCCTTTAAATGTTCTTTCAGTTTGTTCAGATGATTCTAGAACTAAACTGTTGGTGAGCTTCATTTGAACAGGTTTTCATTTAAGTGAAAAACATATGACGGTCAAACTTGTCAAAGCTGTTGGGGACACAGAGACCAGTCTGAACTGGTTTTAGTCATTAACACCAGAAAATCTGTAGGAATGACAACAATAATTTACCCTAGTATGTGTCACCAATAGCAACAGGAGTGTCATTATGGTATTTTCTTGGCCCTGGTGCAGCTCTTCACCACCGCGACCTGTTGTTGTTTGGTTGTTTTTTTTTACATCTTTTATAAAGTGTACCAACTTTTCTGGAAAATCCTGGGGTTTGCGATTTGGTCTCTCTTTTCTGTCTGTGACATCCGGCACTTGATCACTATGTAATGAATCGTGATGAACATGTCTCATAATTTTTTGCCTTTACTCTACACAAGTCTTCAGGTTGAACAAAAATGAGCATCGGGGAGAGATTTATGAAATAGAAATATATAGAGAGAAGCTAAAACATGGGCAGACGTACGCTCACATACGTCCCCGTGTTCGAAAACACATTTATGGTCTACTTTTTCCCTGTATTTAGAATGGTATTTGAAATTAATGTTCACTTAGCGTAGGCACTTATAGTATTTATGTTGGAGCCTGTATTTTTAACTGTTTTTGCCTGTACTCTTTAAAGGTTTCAATGTACCCTTTTTTTCTGTAGTGAAAAAAAAAATCCCAACAAGCTGCCACCGTATATTTTCTTAATTTGGCAGGATAATATAGTGTGAATAATTTGTATGCTTGAAAAAAAAAGTATGTTTTTTTTTTGTTGTTGTTTCGTTGTTTTTTTGAAAAATAAAATGTGGCGACCCCGCAGGGTGAGAGGTCATGTAATGGCCTTTTCAGGCAGTCCGTGCTGGAGCCACCACACTGAGGTAAAACAGGTGGTTGTACATATCTTTTTAGTTTATTTTATATATTTTTCTCTCCTGCCATTTTATATGCAGTAATACAAGCTATTGTTGGGTTTTTTCTCGGTAGCCAACTTTTTACTGTCCTTGAACATGTACCGCCTGATAACATTCCAGACATTTTTGAAAAACAAAAAAACAAACAAAAAAAGAACCTTTGTCATATGCAATCAAATCCAACACCGATCCAAACAACAGTCTTTGTTGCTGCAGTTTTATGTTAAGATTTTGTTCATTATCTTGAGTTTTCCTGAGTTTCGTCATTGCCAAATGAACCATGGTGCTTTATAATTTAAACGTGGTACATGTCATATGCAAGGCATATCCTAAATGTAGGTGAAATCACGGAGAGAGTACGGTACGTCTCATCAACGCTGATGGTTTTCAAGGTACATTTGTGTTTTTCAGCCTGATCTCATCCTGTGTTCTGTATTTACGCTCAAGCTACTTGCTCTGAACTGAACTTGAAGTCGACCTGCGACAGTGGTCGACATTATTTATTATGACTATAAACACACGTACGTACGCTCTGTTCTGAACAGAGGCCCTGCAAAACGAATCAGTCCACTTCTCTCCCGCCCGGTGAATCTTGACAGCTTCACTTCTCTGTCTGATGACCAAAGTTCACTGACCCACCTTTAGCAGTTTTTGCTCAACTTACAGATTTTGTTGTTTGTTGTTGTTGTAATTTTTTTTTTTTTCAGTTACGGAGATGCCACTCTATTTTCAGCTGTTGTCTGCATTATTCTCTTCACTCAGCCATTTTGTCTTGAAAAAAATAAAAAAAAATGTATTACATACATGATCTGAATTTTCTGACTTCCTCTTTTTTCAATAATGCTACCTTCTCCAGTTAGGGTGGGATGGTACCCAGAACAAAGGACCAGAGTTAGGGACCAGAGCTGCATGAACTGATGCGATAACAGATAAAATCCCGGTCCAGTGTTAATTTGTGGAACTGCACCTTTTTGTCAAAGACAATGACCTTTTCCCAAGACAAAAACAAAACCTTGACCAAAACAAAGTGAATACTAGGGATTCAGATACACCGTATATACAGTAAGAATACATGTGAGTACACCTCGGCAGACCTCCCAGGGGTCAAGGACCGCCAGTTGAATACCTCCTAAGATAATCAGGAGTAATGGCGGCTGACTATGACATAAATGCATTTGGACTTCTATACAAACTGCATCTTTTGAAACGCTGCACTTTGGGTGTTCCCTGTTGACCTGACTGCTCACCTCGGTCCAGTTTTTATATGCGGCCCATATCTCGAGTCCACAGTCGAGTGTTCTCAAACAAACCTCTCGTCCCCCGTCTCTCCTCCTGTCTTGTCTTATTTTTTTTTTCTTTCTGTCTACAGAACGTCTCTTTCAGCCACAGCTCAGCCTTCGTCCCTTTTTGTTCTCCTGCCCCCACGCCCCCCTTCCTCACCTCCTCCCTCCCTTTTAAGTAATATCTAAGTTTTTTTTTCTTTCCATCCCAGTCTCTTTCTCTGTCTCAAACCTCTCCCTTTCTCTCCCCGCCGGAGCACTGGAGGGCAACGTGACAGACTAATCGCTCTCCTTGTCCAAGCCTGGTGCTGTTTGCCTAGCAGGGCACAGATTAAAGTTCACAGATAGAGAGAGGTTCCTGCTCAGGCCAGGTGTTGACAGTTAAGATAAAGCAGAGTTGCAAGGAAGTGGGGGCGGCCGGGTGGGCGTTTGGAGTGAGAAATTGTTAACCTGTGTGTGTTCTCTGCACACATACATAAACATGCACATCCAATGTTTCAGGATGGAGCCCCCCCCCCCTCCCCCCAAACTCCCTTGTCTCTCACTCAAGTTCAATGTCAAGAGAGCAACAATGCTGTGGCCCACAAATCCCGCCACCAAACAACCCATGCATAGCAGGCATACTTTTCCCAGAGCAGATTTGGGCCCTTGCCCACCCCCAACCTCCCCCCTCCTCTTCCTCCTTGGGTACACATATGTCCTTAAGTCATAAAAGTAGTACTCTGATTGTTTGCAGTAAGTTGCTCTCGTTCTGGAGGAGTAAATAAAAATAAAACCTCTTTAGGGAACAGCCTGGGTAAAGATTAGGAAATCACTTCCTCCTTTGTCTTTTCTCTTGGTTTTGTTCTTCCCATCATCCTCTTCTTTGCTTTCCTTTCTGTCCTGACTTGCCTGTGTGTTTAAAGCAGCGGAGGCCTCCCAGGCATAGCCGGGGAAATCCTGTCCAGGAGAGCGCCGGCTCGTTGAATTGACTCTAATCCCACTAATATTATGCCACTTTCCGCCTCCCTCCCTCTCTCTCTCTCTCTCTCTCTCTCTCCTTCTCTCTCCCTCTCTGTCCCGCTGCCTTACACCTCTTCATTTTCTCATTTTTCACCTGGTTATATTCACACTGTCCTGCCGTTTGCCCTTGGATAATCTCCCCACTGCTCTTGCTGCAGCCTTTGCCTCTGTTACAGTCTGACATTCTCTTGGTTCGGACTCAGGGTGTGAAGGAGCAGAGGAGGCCTGAGGAGCAGAGATGAAGAGGCAGGCTGCAGCTGTGCTGGGCTGCAGTGAAGAGGGGGCCTCGTCCTGGCTCCTTGGAACAATATAAAAGCACTAATCACCCAGGACAGCTGACACCCAGTGCCTCACACACACACACACACACACAGACACAGATCTGAGGATTGCCAGTATAGGGTGGAAGGAGCGGAGCTCTGCCCAGACAAGACTTACAGGTCTGGCCCAACTCGAAAACAAAGTCTGTGTTTTGTCTATGGGCAGTGATGCTCCAGGGCTGAAAGTGCTTTCTCACAAACATGCACGTATGCACATACGGTGTGACTTGGGCTACAAACACACACACACACATACATGGACTGTACAACAGACGAGCAAGCACGTACATGAAAAGTTGAGAGGACCTTCAAACACACAGGACTATAGAGGCACAGTTGTACACAGACGGGGAATCAAATGCACATGCTGTTGCTGGAACACAAAAACCACATAATAGGCTGGACAAGGACACACACACACACACACACACACACACATACACACATACACGTGCATATACGAAAGTGTCTTCGGGAATGTGACCTTTTCCCAAAAGCCTCCCTTTCCTGCCCTGGCTCCCCTCCCCCTCTGGCTGTGTGAAGACTGAAGGGGTCAAGGGTCAGGTTTTGGGGGGTTGGAGATTAGGTTTCACATGACTGAGCACCTTTGTTGGGGCAGGCCGACAGAAAGGAAACGTCCAGGAGGGTAGATGTGTCTGTCTGAGGAAAGAGAGAGAGAGAGAGAGAGCGGGGGGAGGGGAGAAGAGGAGGACGACAGAGAGATAGACGGGGGCTTAAGTTGAGGTTTGGTTAGACCAGGGTGTCTGAAGTTGAAGTGCAAGAGCAAGAGAAGGAGGAGGAAGTTTTAAGGAAGCACAAGGTAGAGACGGAAAATACGAGAAAGAGGGAGAGAGGGAGAGGGGGAGAGAGAGGGAGGAAAAAAAAGTGAGAACATGAAAGAGAAAACCAGACTAACCCTCACCCACATTCCTCACCCTATAGCTTTTCTAAGTGTTTCTCCCTCTCCCTCTCCTTCTCCTTCTCCTTCTCCTTCTTCCTCCCCCTCTCCCTCTCCCTCTCCCTCCCCTCTCCCTCTCCCTCTCCCTCTCCTTCTCCTTCTCCTTCTCCTTCTTCCTCCCCCTCTCCCTCTCCCTCTCCCTCTCCCTCTCCTTCTCCTTCTCCTTCTCCTTCTCCTTCTCCTTCTTCCTCCCCCTCTCCCTCTCCCTCTCCCTCTCCCTCCCCTCTCCCTCTCCCTCTCCTTCTCCCTCTCCTTCTCCTTCTTCCTCCCCCTCTCCTTCTCCTTCTCCTTCTTCCTCCCCCTCTCCTTCTCCTTCTTCCTCCCCCTCTCCCTCTCCCTCTCCTTCCTCTGACCATGTGGCTTCTGTCGGGCTGTGGCCGACCAGAGTCCTCCATGCCTGCTGGCCGTGCCGTTCTCTCTCGTGACCACACAGCAAGAAGAAAGCCCAGCCAAAATAGTAAACTGGATCACAGAACCTCCCCCCGTAGGCTGCCCTCCAGACAATACGAGCAGTGAGTGGCAGAGCAGCAGTGAAACAGTTGGCAGGAAACCTGAATTACCTCGCTGCTCAAGTATTGCTTTAAAAGTGTGTGAGAGCGGGTATAAGTGTGTGTGTGTGTGTGTGTGTGTGTGTTTTCAAACTTCTCAGACTTTTTTTCTTAGCGCCATGCCACAGTTTGAACCCTGAGTCACAGAGGTGGGACGGGTACTGCTGATGGCTTCCAGATAAGGTGAAAACTTTGACCCTGGAGTGAAGGAGATGGAGGGGTGGTGGGAGGGGGAGGGGGACGG
>NC_024315.1:13653750-13654881 GCF_000523025.1 Cynoglossus semilaevis
GGGGGACGGGGGGCGGGGGGGTGTCCCAAACACAGCACTGACCACAACGGTGTCACCTCCTACGGTTACAGGCCGTATGTCAAGGACAGAACTCAAAGACTTAGATCTTAAAGACTCGTTGTATAGACTGGAGTTACTGAGCTCAAAGACTGGATGTAGACTGGCCAGACTATATATATATATACACACACACACACACTGTATGATCATTTAGTTATATATGATGAACTGAAACAAGACACTTCTTAAAAATGACCTGTGTAAAACTGTTCTGTCAGGTCAGGGACCACTGGGCCATATCACTAAACAAGCAGTCTGACTGTCTGTAGACCTCTCTCTGTCTCTCTCTCTCACACACACACACAGATACACAAACTCCTCCTAACACCCCATACAGAAAGACCAGGGACCACTGATCTGGTGATCTTCTTAGCAGAGAGCCAAGTGTTCTGGCCCAGAGTCAGGAAGAGCAGAAGCAGAAACTGTGGTCAAATCTGTGATGAACTGCTGATTCTGAGTGGACTTTTCATTTACAGGAGTTGATCAGGTCTTCGTCAACTCTGGTCAATGACACGTCCACAAAATAGGCATCGACGTTTCCTCTGTTTTAAGTTTTCAACTTTTCTCTGAACATTTACTCTCAACACTAATCAACTCTTAGCGGTTCTTCTTCTTCTGAAGCCACAAAGAAAACCAGCGTCAATCACACATATGGAAAAGCATCTTAACGAAAGAAATAAAAAAAAAACGTAACAATAAGCTAACCTGGACCACGATGACATTTAGACATCGAAGCACCTCAAAGTCAGAAAAACTCGAGTGTAAATTAAGTCGTGCCATAAAATGGTACACGGGGGGAAAGGATTGACCCAACGTTTTGCGACCTCGAGGATTTGTTTTTGTTACTGACCTCCGGTAGAAAAAGTAAAACCCCTCCTCTGTGGGTCATAAGTGTTTGTACATCTGTGTGTATGTGTGTGAGTGTGAGTACAGTGTGTTCTCAAATATATAAGGAACAGCCTTGAACAGGTCAGCTCAATCTTATCAAGTGAAAGCTACACTGTATGGTTTCAGTATGTTCCTATCGCTGAGGGGGGGGGGGGGGGGGGCGGCTTGGACCCCGCGGGGGGG
>NC_024315.1:13655071-13660374 GCF_000523025.1 Cynoglossus semilaevis
GCCTCAGGAGTTTGTAACAGAATACGGACATGACGAAAAACTTTCATTGCACTCAAAAAGGCTTCGTCAGTTAACTAGTGAATTAATTATTTGAAGAACATTCATTAGAACCAGATGACTCTCTATTCCTTTACTGACCCTGACCACGCAGACCTCCTCAGCACCAGCCCCCCCCCAACCCCACCCCCCGCTCCTCACTCAATCCCTTCAAAAAATCTCACAGTTTAAATGTTGTCCTTCTTCACATGTGTGACAGACATGCTGGGTTAAATGTGGATAAACACACACACACACACAGAGGTGGTGCGCCCTCGCGTTCATGCACGCCTGGCTTGATCTGGGTGGATGTGCTCGTGGTCATATTGAAGCATGTGTGTTCTCCAGGTGCAGCGCCGCTGGCAGGATTTATCTGGCCAGTAAAACAGGGTCATACAGTCAGTAGCCCCCTGACATGTGTGTACGTGTGTGTGTGTGTGTGTGTGTGCCTTCCAGTGCACCTGCACTCATGTCTTTGCATGTATGAGCCATGCACTGTGTGCAGTGAAAAACAGCGACGGCCTGTTTACTGTCCCGAGCACGAGGAGGCAAAGTTCACGTGCGGGCCGTTTTTATGCCTCTGTATTTCAGTGTCAGCTGGAGCTGGACAGTAACTCTACCAATACATCATTTACAGCTTGTACAGCTGTGTCACCGCAGACAGACGGAATTCCCACACTGATTGATTTTGGCTGATATTGACATTGACAAATAGTTTTTCCCTCTGTGTTACTTTTGTATTAATTTTTTTTAAATTAAACAATTTCAGTTTACCAACAATTAAAGAATTCTCTTTGGTTGTTCTTTCAGACTCAAACTCGAGTGTTGTTTTCGATCTGTGAGTGTGAGATGGTTTCGCGCCGTTCGTCTGCACTTCAAAATAAAAGCATATCTGTCGCTGCTGCTCCGCTTTGACGACCTGAGTTCTAATCGATATCCTGACAGCCCTCAGTGTAAGTCACTGTAGGATGAAATTGCTTATGTAGTTAGAATAAATGGATTACTGACAATTTTTTTTAACTGTCATTTCTTCACACGAACCGTAATCCACTGAGACTTTAAAAACACAGACCGTAGTTAAAAAGTTAAAAAGTCAGAAACAGTTCTGGATTTTGCAGTATTATCAAAAACAGTTCTGCTCGAAGTTCACGCACACACACCGACGTCCGGAGTCTTTTACTGTTTACGCTAACATTTTGTGCAGTTACTTCCTGGGTTGAGGCTCCCAACAGTGTCAGTGTTTGTAGAAGGTGTGTGTGGAGGTGCCGACACTCTCTGTGGGGGCCGCTCTGGTTTTCTGAGCCACTCCAGCTGCTGCTGGGGTGACAGAGGCTAAGACTGGCCAAGATTGAGGGGCGAGAGGGTTCGAGATGTTTCTGGAAGCTTCTAAGAACTGCCGCGCCAGTCCTGGTTCACTCCCTGTTCATTTGTGGGGCCCAGAGGTCAAAGAGAGCGGAATGGGGGAGGGCGGGGGGGAGGTACGGTCACATGCTTAACCTGCCCGACTGACCCTGTTACCCGCTGCACATACACACATACTCCTTCCTCCCTCTGCTGTATTTACAGTTTTTGTTTAGGAACTACATAGTGGGTTTTACCTTTGCTCAACGTTTTGCACCAAAATGACAGGTGTTAATTATGTGGGAGTGGAAAAGTCAAAAAGTCCCGAGACAGACGTCAGTATGTCATAAAGTTTCTGATTTAAAAAAAATAAAATCTGTTCAGACAGGTCCATCAGGCGACTCTAATTCCAAATCCTTGTTACTAGATCTATTTTCTGAGGGTTGAGTTGTGTTACCTTTCATTCGGTCAGTTTTTTTAACATAGTCCATCATTAAAGTATTTTCCAGTGTCACCCTAATTACAATTCACTGTTTGACCAAAGCCTGTCTACGCTGGATTGCTTCTTGTCAAAGGATATTCTGAAACCAGTTTTAAAGCAAAAATCACGATCTCAATTCCACAATACTGGAAAACCAAATGGCCAAGAAGTGGAGTTGGCACTGACTGAGTGTAGAGCCTGGATGAACTGGGATTGATGCTAATGCCCAGTCCTGTGACTCAACAGATGTATTCCTTGGTCTGACTTTTGGGTCACAGCCCACATTTTGAGCAACACTGCATAAGCCAGTCCTATCCTGCGGGACAGAAGTCACAGCTGTCCAAACCAGCCACAGGTTTTGCAGGAGTCCAGTCAATTTTCTGGGTCCAGGCTGCCTCTGATATTCGGGTCTTTATGGGGCCAACCGGTGGTCTTTAGTGGGGACACATTCATTGTGGGCCTCCTGTCCTACAAAGCGCTTGTCAGTCATTGTGTTGAACTTGTGTTGTTTCTATGCAGGGCTCGGCAGCACAGCTGTCGTCAAAAGAACCAAAGCTACTCTACCCTGGCCTGAAAGAAACAAACAAACAAAGCCGTAAAACAAGAAAATGAAAGACAAAAACGGGTCACAAATAATGAGGGTACAAAAACCATCTTGTCCAATTGCACCTTGGGAGCCTGTCTTCAGGGAGACCGAGGGGTAAGAAGCTTCTGAGCAGGACCAGGGGCACAAAAGAGGCTTGGCCCCTCCTGTGTTAGTGTTAGCCAGGCCCTTTGGATGAACTTGTGTCTTTCAAACGGCGCACTTATGCCCAGGTGTGTTTTTGTGGGCATGTGTGTGATTGTGTGTGTGTGTGTGTGTGTGGATCCACATAAATGACATCTCTTTGGCCCGGAGTGCCCCATTGAAAATAAGATGGAGGCCGTAGCAAATGAAAAGATATAAAGTGCAAAACAAGGATGAGAGGATGAATCAAAGAAGAGTGGCTTCCTTGCTTTTCAGGACAAGGACAATGTTCCGGCCTTTTCTCCCACGCTCTGTACAACACTCACTCAGCAGCCGGGGTCCAAGCACTGGCCAAAAACATCAGTTTGTCTTTTAATTTAATGAAACGTAGTTATCTCATTTGCAAGGAACAGGTTCCTTCACTAATGATTTGAGAGCGAGACGAGGATGAAAAAGATGGATCAAACTCCCCTTAAATAAGAGCATTTAAATAAATTCACATGGAAGGTTCTGGATGTTTCCGCAGTCTTCATTGATAATAGCTGTCTTGATACCTGATATTAGGGTCGTCGTTCAGAAATCGCTGCTCTGACACTACTTAATTTGGATGATTACTAACGGCCCTGCCCCTGATATTCATGACTCATAATGTGTCCATACTTTGCCAATATTGCTTTCACCGTGCAGATCTCCTGGGCTGGCTAAGCAGCCGGTCTGCCATGCAGGCAGACCGGTGAATGGCTTGATGCCAAGGCCAATTGAGAGGTGCTGCTGTGGTGGAGAGCCAGAGGGGAGATGGTCATCCATTATTCATCACTCAGCCAAATAATCCCCAACAGAATTGGTCTGGTCTTGTCTGGCCCAACGGTTGGGGAATGGATGGGATGGTCCGGGGGGCATTGGGGGGTGTTTTTGTAGGAGGTGGGGGGACGGCAGGTTTGAGGGTGTGTGTGTTTTTTTTTTCAGGAAGGTTTCAGTAGGATCTTTTTGGGGGGCCGAAAGAGGGTAGCAAGCTCTCTGTAAGAGGTGGGAGGGGGGTTCTTTGAGGATTAGATGCAAATATGTCTTTGATAGCTTTCACAGTCTGGGAGTCCCATTCTGTTTATGGATATTCATATAAAGTCTAATCTTTGGAAACAATCCCAGTCATGGAGAAGTGAGAGGCTGCTGGGCTGGAGATGAAGCACAGACGCAGCAGGGTTCCGGGGGGGATGAAATGGACCTGAATAGGGCCTCTCCTGACCCAGATCAGGGCCAGGCCAGCAGATCTGGCCTAGGCACACAAAAGGTTCACACCAAACACTGAGCAATGTGGATTTTATTTACATCAGCACATTTGCATGGCTGTATCATTAGCTGTTAGTTGTGCTGCTCTGGTGAGTTGTTGTTGTTGTTGTTGGGTGTGAGGCCACAGCTACCCAACACCAGTGAAACCAGCAATCTAAATACACCAACACAGACCAAGACCAGTGTCAGACGCCACATGATGACAACTCCAAATCCAGGAAAACCAGACTGGCACCGACACAGCATCCAGTCCAACAACCGTTCACACTCACATTCACAACTATGCTGAGTTTAGAGTGGACGATTCACCTCATACTGCACATTTTCTGGAGTCAGGGAAGTATCTGGAGTATGTGGAGAGCCCGCTCATGGGAAATGTATTTGTTTTCGTTCTATCATTACTGTGGATGTACTCAATATTCAGCCGAAATAAGTTGACAAACATCGTATGGTTCCATCTGTGACATACTGTATGCTACCTAACTAATGGTGCATTCAAGTTTCACACAAACCTTTGATTTTCCACAGTTGAACTTAAGCACAGACACATGCAGAAAAACATGAAAGAAAAACACCCAACATCCAAAATATTGGGTGTTGGGTGTTTGGGTGTATTTTGAATTTTTTTTAATTTTATATTGCGCATTGTAGGAATGCACGTGCTAATTCTGGTACAAACAGACGATAAGACTCCATCCATGTCGCAGAGGAATGATCATTTTTAGACTAAATAAATTGACCTTCACCTTCTCCTGCTCTCGTTCTTTCTCTTTGTCCATTATCTGTGGACTTGACCTTACCCTGGGTTCTGTCGAGGCTGTTTTGTCTCTTCCACGCAGGCACCTTGCTCCCAGTACTGTCCTCACGCAGGAGCAGAGGAGACTCCATCTCCAGCTGCATTCAACACCCAGCACCTTCGTTTCTGTCAGAACACAAACACAACAGCAGTTATTATTGTGTGCACGAGCGCTGTTTTCCTTCAACAGCCGTGACATTTGGTCTCAGAAACCCGTTTTCTCAAAAGCCCTTTTAGCACCTCGAAGTGGAACAGGTGAGGGTTACCTGCCTCCTTTAAGGCCACAGAACAAGGGAGCTCCTTATGAAACTGTTCCAAGGATTTTCAGAGGGAGTGAGAGAGTGTGTTCAGAGTGAGACTGTGCTGTTTGAACTCTCACCCAAGCCCTAGTTGGTGAAGTTTTTCTTTTTTTTTGTCTGAAGCTTCAACATTCCCTTATTCTTTTCTACCTTCAACTACAGGGACATCTGATTACCATAAGTAATGTTTAATTGCCAGTAGAACTGCAACCAAACAGTCACATAGAAAAACACAGAAAAATAACCAACTTTTCCAATGACCAAACAGTTAAAAAACCAAAACTAACCCAAAAAGATATCTTAAATTACATTAGCACACAATCCAGCCCAAGAGGG
>NC_024315.1:13660414-13663940 GCF_000523025.1 Cynoglossus semilaevis
AGACTCCCAGGATACATTCAGTGTTGACAGGAAACAAGAAAATGTAGTGACCTGAGCATTTGTTGGATGGATTTTGTTTTTTTTCTTCTAACTTCCTGTCGGCAGCTCGGATAAGATAATAACTCCTCAAATCCATTTTAGTACTTTGATAAAAGCTTATGTTACCGCAGGACCATTCTGCTCAACTGGGGAACATCATCTGGCAGTCCCAATACCTCGTATAAGACAATCCAGATAATCCTCTGCAGTATCACCTGAATGTTAAACATGCTGCTGTGAGTATAAGACACCAGAGACACCAGAGCTAACGGTAGCTACAACAGTCCTGTTCCAGACACCAGCGCTAACGTTAGCTACAACAGTCCGGGTACAGCCACCAGAGCTAACATTAGCTACAACAGTCCGGGTACAGCCACCAGAGCTAACGTTGGCTACAACAGTCCTGTTCCAGACACCAGAGCTAACGTTGGCTACAACAGTCCTGGTGCAGACATAAGATGTAGACCAGATGACAGAAGAACTGAACATGAAGAAGTAGCTATAGTTGAAAATGTCTTCTCCAATATGAAAATCATTGGAGTTCAAATTAATTAATTAATAATAATAAAGATTAATTTAAACCATAAATTAGTCAACTGACTTTACAAGCCTTGAGAAGGAGATAAATAATTTTGGCACATGCTCAGAACCTCACAGCGGTCGATTCGTTTGTCCGTTACAACAACATTCCTGATCGTTTTCAAGCAGTTGTGAACAGATGATAAATCTGCAGCATTTATAGGACGTACAGACGAGTTCAAACAGCTCCACGTCTCTGCCATGTGCTGCAGCACAGACCAGTCCTCCACAGTCATGAGGAGTGCACCAGACATGCTTCACCCTCCTCCTGCCCCGCCACGCAGGTCAGAGAGCAGAGGGTGAGGTGAGGGGGAAAAGGAGCGATGTGAGGTTTTTTGTTTTTTTTCTCTTTCCTCTCCTCCCCCTGTCCAGCTGGGTCCAAAGTATCTCCACTCCTCAAAACCTTCCTTCTACCTTCCTTGCCTTCCTTACTCCCTCACCCTCTGCCTCCATCCCCCTAGCCCTCCCAGACCTGGTATAGGCTATAAGGGGCTCCAGGTCAGGAGGTTCATGGAGAATATAGAGGGTTTCCCTCTCCGTCACAGCGAGCATGTGTGTGTGTGCGTGTGTGTGTGTGTGTGTGTGTGTGTCTACAGGGGTAAAGGCAGAAAACCAGACAGCGGATCTTCTTTACACAGGCCTGGACACGCATGCACACACTCATTCACACACACATGCAGAATTTCAGTCAAGATCTCATTAACACTGCTCTGTACACACATGATAGTATATGATATGATAATATATATAGTATGATGCAACAGTACTAGAGATGACAAAGCCAGATACTAATATATACATGTACATATGAAATAGAATATGAAATACTACAAGAGCATACTGCAACTAATTAATTCATCTGAATCCTGCAGGAATATTTGCTTTAAATACAGATCTGTGTGTGTGTGTGTGTGTCGGTGTGTGTGGACCTAGTGTTGCTACAGTTGCACGTTCCTGTTTGCCGTGTTGTGGTAGTGTAGTGATTTACATCACGAGGAGACAAAACACTGGCCACAATGGACCGTGTTTTCCATTTGAATGTGTTCCCTCTCTTTGCCCACTGGGGTCACAGTCAGAGTGGGTTAGGGTAACTGGGGGTTGCACCGTCTGAGGAGGGGGCTGGGCCTCAGTCGATGCTGACCAGTGCATAAATGTCTATCTTTAAATTCCACCCTGCCGCTGTGTACGAAAGTGTAGAGTGAAATGTACAAGTGAGTATCAACATGCAGTATATTTGTGTATTATATTTGAAGGGAATACAAGTGTGTGTGTGGGGGTGTGTGTGTGTGTGGTTGGGGGACCCTGGGACCCCCCGTTCCCAGACAGGCACTGACCTTTCCATCCAGACAGGAATAAAGGGACAAGAGAGGAGGGGTGAGGGCATGAGGGCACCAGCGTGTGTGTGTGTGTGTGTGTGTGTGTGTGTGACTATATCCATGCGTGGCCCTGTTAGTTGATATCTCAGACCTCTGAACCAGCCAGTCTCTCTCTGTCCTGCTGAGTTTTGCCCCCATCGCCCCCACAATCCTCCCCCTCTCCTCTCCTCACCCCTCTCTCTCTCTGTCGTCTATTGTTGGACCTGCTCAGTGTGCGCTACAGCTCCATGTATGCAAAAAAAGTTGGTTCTGCCAGCTCCGGACCCTTTACAAATCAATTTGTCTGTGAGAAGAGTGAGGGCGAAGAGGTGAGGTGGGGGTCGATGAGGCGTAGAGGACGACACTGTGAAAAACCCCCGAGGTGTGCACCGCTCCGTCCATAACACGCTGTCACGGAGTCTTTTCCAGAGTATTTGTTGTAAATAAAGAAAATCTCAATGAGATCAATTCGTCTGAACAGTTGGACTCTGTCTCTGTCAGTGTCTCTGTCAGTGTCTCTGTCAGTGTCTCTGTCAGGACACAAACTACAGACAGAGGGTCTGTGTTTTTGACTGGCCTGCCTGCAGTCCAGTCCACTTCTGGCTAAAATTAAAAATGTCAGGATCACAATGAAGAACCAGACAATGACGGTCGTGTCCACGCCTCAGAGGTGCTCAACAGGGGGGGTGTGACCCTTAGGTGATCCATGGAAGTAAATACCCATCATTATGAATTCAACTTACTCTACAAAAATCAATGGAAATGTATTTTATACCTGCAATTATTTAGTTTGAATACCTCCTGTTAGCAGTTCTTTAATTTGACAGAAGTTCAACAGGCAGAGCTGATATTTTCCAAATTAAAGTATCATTAAAATAACTGCATTTTGTGGTTTTAATAAAAAAAAAGTATATTTGATTTCATTTGAACTGAAACAAAGGGTTCAAGTGCAGTAAAATTATAGATTAGAGAGATTATTATCATTATTACAAATGAAATACAACGACAAATACAATAAAGTACTAAGCCAGTACTGTGTCAGAGTGGTACTGAACACCATGTGTACAACAACTGTACAACCACACCATTCCAGAGCTCTGATTCATTGCAGTTTTGGTTGCCGTCATCATCTCTTCAGTCCTCTTTCATCATGAAGGACACAAGGTTTTAACATGACAATGTTTTTGTCATTTGGCTCCTGGTTCACCGACATTTCTCATTTTACTGCTGTCACTCAGGAACAGAAAAGGAAGGTAAATCTAAAGTGACCCCCAGCTCCGAAAGAAGACGCTGACATTGATCTTTGCCGTGTCTCCTCTCCTCTCCTCACCCTCTCCCTCCCTTCTTTTCTCCCTCTCTCCTTCACTCCCTCTATCTTCCAGGATGCAGAGCAGACAGGACTCTGCCCAAAGCACACAGGCTTGAGAGGGTCTTTGCTTGACTGGAACAGCGATGATCAATACCTGTCACTTCTGTCTCGTCTGGCTGGAGCAGTGCTGCTCTGCCCCCCCCCCCCCCCTCACTGCCCACCGGGAGGAGTTTGTGTAGGACCC
>NC_024315.1:13663950-13679902 GCF_000523025.1 Cynoglossus semilaevis
ACACACACACGCTGGTTCTTGTGTTTTTGTGTTCATGTTGCCACATGGACATAGTGTATTCTCTAACCCTCCACCCCAACGTTCAACTACAACTAATATATTCCTAATCTTAATCCTAATCTGAGCCTAATTCTAATACTGACTCTGGACTAAAACTTCAACCTCAACGTAATCTCTTACTCAGTGGGGACCTGTGACACGTTCCCACGGCAATGGTACTAAAAATGATACGAACAGACCGGGTACAAATACACATCACACACACACAGTCAATCATGCATGTGTGACCACATGCAAATGTGTAGGTGTGTGAGTGTGTGTGCATGTCTTTGTCTTTTTTTTTAATCTGTCTCTCTCATAGGCACAATAACACGCACACACAACATATGTTTGCAGCCCAACCCTCAGCATAAATGTGCATCATTTAGTCCAAACCTCAATCAAACAGCTTTTCATGTTCGTCTCAACGTTAGTCCTCACATTACCAGATATCCCAGAAACCACGCTGCCTCATTAGGACCACAGCTTGGTCTCCAAAAGGTCAAAGTTGATACAAAAAAGGATGGAGTATGCATGCAGACACACACACACACACACACACACACACGCACGCACACACACACACAGGCTGTGACAGGGTCAGACAGGGCATTCAGACCCAGACACTAGTCTCTTCACAGAGGTCAGACCACAAGGCCAAGGTCTACTCCCTGACCCCTGTGACCTTCTAGGCTCACAGACGCACATGCATACAAACACACACACAGAGAGAGAGAGAGAGAGAGAGAGAGATCAAGCAGCAACAGAGCTGGAGCTGGAGAGGAGGGGTGACAGGGATTGAACAACAGAGATGAGGGTGGGGGTTGGGTTCAGCCTCCAAACGAGCTTTCATGGTTCAACAGGAGTTAATATTTAAGCATGAACTTTACTAGCAGGTTATTAAGTCAAGAAAGTGTCAATATGAAATCATTTTTAAAAAATTCCAGAACCTGAAAATAATCTTGAAATACTCTTAATGTAGATGATTCTTAATAATAACTAGGAACTATCATAGTGAATCTAGTTTAGAGGGATAAGATAAGACCAAAAGGTGGCGACATCAACATCTGGACTCTGTGTTTGACTGACAGCTGGTTCATTCCAGTACACCTCTCTGTATTGAATTGGAATCAAGTGCACAGGGATTTTAGGTTAGGGTTTACAGAGACAAGGCATGTTGACCTCTGACCTCAGTGGTCCATGTTTAACACATTAACAACAATATAAAATCTACATTCGGGACTTTTGTCTCAATGGAAATGTTCATATTTGACACGTTGAGACTTCTGTCCAACATATAACTTTTGGAGGCACAGTCAGTATAGAGTGAACAATTAACCCACACACAAACAAGAAAACTTCAAACAGACAGACCAGCATTTACTGCTGGGGCTTGAACTGCTGACGTTGATGCTGTAAAGCAAGAGTACTGTCCGCTCTGACACCGTGCCGCACTTTGTCTTTCTTTTCATTAGAAAATGAATGCTTTTTGTGCCATAAGTTTGGAGAACTGATGTTACTCCATGAGTATCTGGACTAGGTTCTATTGTCTCTCACATCTCCACTCGAACGCAGCCTCGATCATTCAGACATTTCATAACAGCGTGGAAATTAAAAGGAAACACATTTTGCTTGATTCGTTTTTGTCTCTTCTCCGATAAGAAGTTCCCGCTCTCTCCCTCCCTCTCTTCCTCTGTCTCTCTCTTTCTCACCTCCTGCTCCCTCTGTCTTGTTACTCAAGAGACCCTTGTTCTGCCCAGTCAGGGAGATAAGGAAGTAGAGGGGCCAAGTTTACCACTGCCGATAAGCTGTAATTGAAGGGTAATAAAAAGAAAGAAAAAAAGAGGAACGGAGGAAGGGAGGGGGGGAAAAGGACGGATACAAAGAGGTGAAGGCAGGAGCCTGAGAAATGATTGATGCGAGCTGTGGCTCTGGTTGGCCGACAGTTATCAGCGAGGCCAACCTTTTGCTCATTACAGTCATGTACGTGCGGCAGAAGGCCCGGTGGCTGTGCTCACAGAGCAACCGTCAGCCTTGACCCCTCTGATAAACAGCGTCTGAAAACGAAGGAGCTGAACAATCACTTCACTGTCCTGACACAGCCAGTAAACGCTGCTTGTTCAACATGAACACTGTGTTCACACATAAAAACAACAAGCGCTCCAGTTAGAATCACAGATTCACAATCGCATCAGAACCAGGACATTTACCACAGAGAACCAACTCTATATGAGTGGTCCGGGCAAAATTTAAATAAAATAATCATCGACTGTTACAGACCTGTAACTATTTGATTGTGATTAAAGCGCAGTATATGCATATTTTTAAATTCAACTAATAAATAGAGGGGAAGTTGTCTACTAGGACTGTTGTAGCCAACGTTAGCTCTGGTGTCGTTACCAGGACTGTTGTAGCTAATGTCAGCTCTGGTGTCTGTACCAGCTGTAGCTAGCTTCAGCTCTGGTGTCGTTACCAGGAGTGTTGTTGCTAACATTAGCTCTGGTGTCTGTTCGCAGCAACATGTCTAACATTGCGGTGATATTTTAGACTTGAAGTACTGCAGTGAGAAGACAACTCTATGCTAAAATAATAACAGAAAGTTAAAAAAAAAACTTCACCCAATGCAGTTTCATCTTGCATCACTGTTCACCAAACCTGTCTTGTGCACTGACACCACTTTATACATATTGTTCTTCATCTGGCTAGCATGTCTATTAGGTGCATTACTGCCTCCTTCTGGGCTGGAGTGGCTAGGTAATTTGTCCTTAACTGATTGATTGAAATTAATTCCAATTCAATATCCGGCACTGTTTAAAATATGTGTTGTTTTTTTTTTTAATGATAAATGACTGGGTTAAGGTGTGTAGAATGCGTAAAGAGAGTGACTAATGAGGACTTGGATTTGGTTTGTGTGTTTATACCTGATGAATAACCTTCTGTGTACGACAGCCAAAAAGAAAGAACATTTCTAGAGAAAATGAATATTTGGGGAAAGTTTGTTTTATTTATTGATTGTACGTAAGTATACAACAAGGACCCAGGAGACAGTAAAATACTGCATCTGGGCTAAAACATTTTTTATATAATGACACATGTTAAATTTCTGTGTCAGCCAGAGTAAAAAAGGAACTTATGTTGGTTATGTTATGGTGTTTATTTTGGTACTCATTTCATTTTGCTTAGAACAAACTAAAAATCATAATCACGTAATCTAAAAAAAAAAAACAAAACACTGAAGATGTATGTATGTACTACAAGACCTGCAGCTTTTTTTTTGTCACTCACTTTTTGAGTTTTGAACATTGTGTTTTTATTTTTTCATCAGAAGTTTCTGTCACCAATTTCACAGAGAATTTCAAACATTTCCGGGGAATTTTGCGCGCAGCTTGACCCCATGTATGACCCTGCTTTAAAATCTCTGTACACAACTACAATTCAAATCTGTCAAACACAGAGACATTTAGGATTTGGGTGATTGCTGAATTCTTCAAATAAAGCGCTGTCACTGCTTTTAAAACTATTTTTTAGAGCGCTACTCATCTTTAGACTGTGGTTTTTCAGGACTCTGAAGGTTAAAAAACACGGTCCACTCTCACCCCTGCATTCTGTCATGTTTGTACCGTCAACATTCAAAGGCAGACAAGGAAAACATTTCAAATTATTGCTGCCAGATAATGTCTTTTTGAAGAGTTCAGGGGCTGCGTGATTGAGCTTCCTCATCAAGGGTCAAAGTTCGTAGACCCGGCTGAACGGCATTGTTCGTGTGAACATTTTTTTTTTTCCAGTGAGTGAATAGAACCAGCCAATCTGACCAACAAGGACGACACTGAACAACAGCAGAAACTCTGCATAGTTCATCGCAGAATCAATTCATTTTGGAGGTTGTGCTGGTGAAAAGAGACTAAAAACTGTGTGTGTGTGTGTGTGTGAGAGAGAGAGACAGACAGGTTTGCCGTTGGTGTGACCACCAGCCTTTACTTCCTTCCTCTCTCTAGCCTCTGTGTCCTGTTGCTATGTTCCTCTGGGGCTTTCACACACACACACACACACACACACACACGTGTGTTTTTGTGTTTCACATACTGAAAAAGAGTGTGTGTGTGCGTGTGTGTGTGTTTCGGTCAAACTCTCAGGAGGTCAGGTGAGACTGGGTCTGGTTCCTGATTCCTGGAAGAGTGGACAGCTGCAACATCTCACACAAACGGCACGACGTTTAAAGAGCGAGCGAGCGCGCGCACACACACACACAGACACAATTTTTTTGTTTCCTCTTGAACCTGCTCGCCCTCAGCGTGACATTTATGGCCCTTGTGTGAAAACTGTGTCAAAACACAGATATTATTGTTTATTTGAGGGTTGGTTTGATAACAACATCTATTTATAAGACACTTTTTATAAAAAGAATTCATCATTTTCTGTTAACGTGTGACGTGTTTGATTTACCAGAGACACCACCTGGTGCCAGCGTATCAATGTGTCGAAATGTACAACGGAACAGATTGATGAAGTGAAGGAGGGTGAACGCCTCTCAAAGATCACACACCACCACAGGACTGAGGACAGGAACAGTCATTTCCAAAAACTATGAAAAAGTTAAAAATCTGTCAAATCAACCAAACTATTCGGGACCCTCTTGCCACACCCCGTGGACCTCCAAGGGGTCACAGACCCACTTTTCACACCTGCCTGAAAATCTTCCAAAGTTTGCTTTATTTTTGACTAATGTAGTGACTTTTTTTTCCCGATGTCATGGAAATGGACATTTGGAATGAAGTTGCACCAAAACATGGCTTTTGCAAAAGGAAAGATTGAGCCAGAGGAAGAAGCGGAAAAAGAAGAAGAAGCACCTTATTAGTCACTGTTAACGCACATGTCACACAAATGAGTTACAAGTGAGTTCTGAATCAGTTCATAGATCGTTAGATTCATCTTGTCCCAGGGACCGTTAGAGCTTCTCTTCAAACTCCCATCTTCACCAACACTGATAAGATACCTGGGCATGAGGTAGACCAGAGAACAGCAGGGGCAGGGTCTCTCACCCTTAGCCCCCTCCCCCCTACACACACACACACACACACACACACACACAGGCCATAAAAACAGGTTGTCTGTGTAGTATCACAGACATGGCTGTGCAGTGATGCACTGGAGGAGCCACAGTCTCCTGCTCTCTTAGCTCTGTGTAAATACACTGCTCATTGTTTATACAGAGTGGTGTGGCTTCAGGTTCCAGGGACCATCACTCTTGGTCCGGGGTCAGATCGGTCAGATCGCCAACAGCACACACACACACACACACACACACACACACAGGCCATAAAAACAGGTTGTCTGTGTTGTATCACAGACATGGCTGGGGAGAGATTCTCTGCGGGAGCCACAGTCTCCTGCTCTCTTAGCTCTGTGTAAATACACTGCTCATTGTTTATACAGAGTGGTGTGGCTTCAGGTTCCAGGGACCATCACTCTTGGTCCGGGGGCAGATCGCCAACAGCACACACACACACACACACACACACACACACACAGGCCATAAAAACAGGTTGTCTGTGTAGTATCACAGACATGGCGGTGCAGTGATGCACTGGAGGAGCCACAGTCTCCTGCTCTCTTAGCTCTGTGTAAATACACTGCTCATTGTTTATACAGAGTGGTGTGGCTTCAGGTTCCAGGGACCATCACTCTTGGTCCGGGGTCAGATCGCCAACAGCACACACACACACACACACACACACAGGCCATAAAAACAGGTTGTCTGTGTTGTATCACAGACATGGCTGGGGAGAGATTCTCTGCGGGAGCCACAGTCTCCTGCTCTCTTAGCTCTGTGTAAATACACTGCTCATTGTTTATACAGAGTGGTGTGGCTTCAGGTTCCAGGGACCATCACTCTTGGTCCGGGGGCAGATCGCCAACAGCACACACACACACACACACACACACACAGGCCATAAAAACAGGTTGTCTGTGTTGTATCACAGACATGGCTGGGGAGAGATTCTCTGCGGGAGCCACAGTCTCCTGCTCTCTTAGCTCTGTGTAAATACACTGCTCATTGTTTATACAGAGTGGTGTGGCTTCAGGTTCCAGGGACCATTACTCTTGGTCCGGGGGCAGATCGCCAACAGCACACACACACACACACATACACTCATCCTAATGCAAACCAGACTCCCTCTCTCCCTCTTTTCTGTGGGAGACAGAGGGAGAGTAAGGAGACCGCACAGCCTTGGACCGCGGCCAAATGGACCAGCGGAGCTTGTTTGGAAAGCTTTCAGTCAGAAAGCCACTTTTTGGCAGGGGCCCTGTGAGTGCTGCTGAGCCTTCTGAAGCGGGTTGGAGCTGCTAAAATAAATAATGGTTAGAGCCGAGGGGGTAAGAGTGGCGTTAGGGTAGGTGGGTGGGTAAGATTGAGGAGCGGGGGAGAGGGGCAATATGGGTAGCAAAAAAAAAGAGAAAAAGTAAGGAGGGGCCGTTCAAATGGAGAAAGGAAAGACAGAGAGAGGGAAGTCGGAGGGGGGAGGATTCAGGGACCGCTCCTGTAATTATATCTGTCAGTCGACACCAAGTCACTCGGACCGCCAACGCTCACGTTTCCCCTCGCTCCCTTGCTGTCACCAGATAAAGAGGAAAACGGAGAACAAGGTGGAGGACGGGGGGGTTGGAGGGGAGGGGGCGGGGCCTATGTTTGTTTGTTTGTCCAACCTCACGACACACATTTTAGTGCCGATCAACATGTGTCAATGGTTTGACCAGCTCCGTGGGTGGTGGAGCTGTGCTACTACTAGCTAGTGCTACTGTGTTTACAAGCACGGTTTTGTCCAGCTGTCGTCTCGTTTGAGGTTCACTAAAATATTTAACGAGATCGACGAGATGGCACCGATTGACCGGCCTCTCAACACACACGTAGTGTCACTTTTGAAGCCAATTTTTTTGCGTTTTGTGACGGTGAACAGGAGAGGAAGCTAACACTCACTAACACATACCAACACGTATCTGTATTTGCCTCTTGACCAGGGACATCTTTAACTATCTGGAACATTCAAGAAAATACCTGAAAATTGTTGTGTTTGGACTATAGTTTTCACTCAGTTCAATTGTTTGCAGACATCCTTTTTTTTACTCCTTCTGAGCCATGTGTATGGTTACCTCCCACTGCTGCAGGCCTGTCATCGGGTTATTCAAAAAGCCAAAGTTAGCTGTGCTAACAGCGGTCCAGATAGACCAAACTCATCTTGAAGGAGAAAAGCGACGGACATTACTGAAATGTACATCCAAGAACTGTCACAGTGGTGCAGCGGAGTGATGGAAACCATGTGGAGAAGCTGCAGTATTACAGATTTACTGTCTTTCGAAACAGACTCTTTGGGTGGGAAAACCACATGAAATTTTTTGAGAGTCTTCTGGTTACAGCTCTCTCTACGACGAGTCCAATATTTCACATTCCTAGAAGAATTATTTCAGTTTACTCCTTCAAACTCTCAGACTGCGGTAACAGAGCATTATGGGAAGTGAAACCAGTCAGGTGAGCGGGTAAAGGCTCAACGTAGGTGTGCTAACAGAGCGTTTTGTCCGTCTTCTGCTCTTTTTAGGTGCTAAGATCTTGCAGATCGTGGAACATGATCATACAAGTAGATTCTATGTTTTATATTTGTGCGCGTTGATTTTTTATTTTATTTTAATAATATTTTATATAATCACAACAGAAATTCTAAATGGAAGGAATGAGCAGAAATGTCACGTAAAAATACAACCTTCAACTTCTTTAATTAACTTATAGATCAAGACAGTCCAACAGATAGCACCCCCTGCTGGAGTGACAGGGCAGGTACATGTGTTCCCAAAGCAATATTTTCTGAATACTCTACCTTTAAGTTAAAATGTAAAACTATTGTCATTTTTGTTCAGTCACAGTATCAAGTACTCTGCTCTTTCTTTCCGTCTACTTCCCTTTCTTTCCACCTCTCCTTTGAAGTGATCAACCTCCTCCTCTGATCTCAGCCAGGATCAAGTCCAAGGACCTCACCCTGGAGACATAATTACCACACCGGGCTAAATGTGCCGCCCAAGAGCTGCAGTATCCATCAAAGGCCTCCTATATCCTCCTCCTCTCTAACCTCCTTCTTCTTCTCTGGTACTGTTGGACGCCCCTGTTATTCTAATGTGTTTTCTGCCATGACATTTATAAGAGGCTGTGAAGACCAAGAAATGAGAAGTCGGTGATGGCTCCTGGATACGTCATCAAACGTGAATATGTTTGGGGGTCGGGGGGAGGGTTAAATGTGTGGACAGCTTAAACCCTACCAAGACAGCCAGTCCAGTAGGGCAGCAAACTCAGTCAGCGGTGGTGGTCCAGTGGGTGAGAGGTGTTGATTTAGCTGCAGGAAGGAGGATTAAATGGCTCATTGGCGGGGCTAGGAAGGGAGAAGGTGTGAAGCGATCGGCCCTTTCTCTCTCTCTCTCTCTCTCTCTCTCTGTACCCCCTCCCTCTCTGTCTCTCTCTCTCTCACTCTTCCTGGTCTCTCTCTGCCTCTCTCTCATCCAGGAGAAAAGGCCATCGGGGCTGAACAAACAAATCACATGGCCATCAAACGCTACTCACCACTGCTGCATTGGGACTTCATTCAGACAGAATTTTACTGGTCTCTGCAGTGTGCTCTCTCTCTCTCTCTCTCACACACACACACACACACACACATACACACACTCACACTGCTGAGTTTGAGATGACAGAGATTTTACAAGTCCCCACGGTGTGAGGTCTCTTATTCCCTGAGCAGCAGTAGAACAACATCAGCAGTATGTGATGAGGGAAAACAGCGCAGAGGGGCATTTGGACAAACTGTTGTTATTTGGCACGGTCTGAGTGAGTTGTCAATAAAAGTCGTGAAAAAAAAGGGCAGTGAAAGTTGTAACAGTTTTGTAATGGGAAGTCGGTGTCAACTCCCTTTAAAGTTATGGCCCATTTGGAGAGAAGTGTGCTCACATGCAGCGAGGATGCACCTTACAGGACGTGGAAGACTGATGGCGAAAACTGAAAGTGGTCGTTGGGTCTGAAACTGCTTTTGCGTGTAGATGTGCACGTGTCTGTGTGTGGTTTGAACGGTGTGTGAGCGTGTTAGCGCACGTGTGTGTGTGTGTGTGTTCGCCTGAGTGAGGCACAACAACCTGCCTGCAGCAGAAGCCTACGGCTGGCATTTAGTCTTTTTAAAAATGAAACTTTTGCTTTCATGTTCTCTCCTTCGCCCCTCGGTTAGCCACTAAATGTCACTCTAGCTTCTTTTAAAACAAACAAAGCCAGTTGAGTCTAGAATTAGCTGCTATTTGAAATGGCTGCGAGCCCTGAGAAGGAGCCCCGGCAACCCTTTAAAAGTGTATCATGCACACAGCGTGCAGCAACACCCCATTAGTTTTCAAAATCAGACGGAAAATATCTGAGAAACTCTCTGACTTGACTGGATAATCACAGGCGTTGGATATTAAAGGGCTGCCGTGGTCTGATGTAGTGATGTGGGAGAGGCTGAGATAGTGGGAGAGAGAGCTGGAGAGTCAGAGGGAGAGAGAGAGAGAGAGAGCAAAGGCCACAGACTTTGGGTTTTCAGCTACGCTAAATAGCAGCTACCTCCAAACCACACTCGACATGGAGCCGCGGCCAAAGATAAGTCTTCATTGACATAAATGTCATAACATAATCACAAGGAGCTTAAATTGTGAACACTGTTGCTATTGGATCTGTGAAGAGAGAAGAACTGCTGTGTTTCATCAGCTGTTTCCAAAGTCTCTGGAGGCCAGCGGCGAATCCACACGTAGTCTTAGTCCTGAATGTCCACCGAGAATTTTTAAATTCTTAAAAAGTAAAGATTTTTTGTTTTTGTTTGTTTGTTGCAACCCCTGACAAAAGATGATTTAATCTGGTGGTGAACGTGTGTATTGCAGGTTTTATTTTTTTTCAATTATTTTTAAAAATCCTGTTGATCACAGGCTTTGCGTATACGCATGAAGAACCCTTAGGATACAAGACACATTGTCATATGTCTCAACCAATGAGAGCATTTGGGGCGGAGCTAGGACTGCTGTATCGCTCACATGAACAGAGAAAAGGAGGAACTGAACGTTTCCTTTGAAAATCTCTTCCAGACACAGAACGAAAACAAAGTTATTTGTAACGACGTTGGAATATTGAACTATTTTTAACACATATAAAATGTATTAATCTTTCAAATGAATTGTGTATTTATTTTTATCATGATTTTAAGTTTTTCATATTTACTAGAAAGTGTAACACATTTCTTTTTTCTTTTTTCACATTAAATTCAGAACAACAATTGCAGCTAACGTCCGTGAGTTTTACTCATGAATACTGCGTATGTGCAGTACACACCCTTGTCTGAGTGTGAGAAGATAGCAGCTAATTCCTGCATTGTAAATGACTCGTGTACGGATATACCACAAACAGAACTACTATTAAAGTGAGGAGTGGGTCTGCTGGAACGGCACAGAATGAATTGTGTGCTGCTTTTCTCCCAGGGTTCAATGTGTTTGTCAAATGGCTGTCTCTATCGGGAGGCGGTCTGACATCTGTAATGCATTTTTCTGTTCTTTTTGCATGATTAAGCAAACTTGGCATGCAGGTGCGACCCAGTGGACTGCACCAGTACAACAATATTCCCAGAACAAATTAAAGTAGCTGTCGTATGGATCAGTCACACACACACACACACACACACGCACAGGTTTCTGCACACAACAAAGCAACAAGACGAATGACAGAACCAATCTGGAATCACAGGAGAACAAGACAGAAATCAAACAAATTCATGGAATAACAAATATCTTAAACGAAAGGTTTGGACTTCAGAGAGAGCGAGAAGAAAAAGAGGGCGGAACTTCCAGTGAATAATGTCGCTCGTCTGCTCTGATGTCTGCACTTCTGCACCCTGACTCCACCCACCACAGCAACTGCTACAGTGAGGTGGTGAAAGAACACCCTAAACTCCGAGCTGCTTTCTTCCCAAAGCAGCAATGAAGAGGCCGTTGCTGTTGAGCGACTGTTTTTATTCCTCGGCAGGCTCGTCGTTTCATTCACATGACCCAGACACAGAGGAGGGGGGGGGGAGAAGCTTTTTCACACTCTCATTTACGCAGTGGAGCTCATCACTTGGCAATCTGTCCCTATCACTTTAATTGGCTTATAATGCCGACTCTGATCTTGTCGCCCAATTAACAGGCCTGTCTGGCAGTAGGACTGGGAAAGTGGTGAGCATGTGATGCTTCCCGATGTGTGCCATATGGAAGACAAACACTGATTGGCTGCTGATGTTACTTTTTTTTCTCTGCATCTAAGTCGAGTGTGTGTGCGTGTGTTGTCTGATAGTAAAGAGGAAACTGTCTGTGAGAAACACGACCGGACGTTCAGAACTGTACAACAGTCTATATACAGATATACATATATATATATATACATATATATATACAGTATATGTACACAGGAGGTCCTTGACTTACGTCAGAGTTCCGTTCGTACGGACTTGAATTTTACAGTTAGTGGAAACTCCCATTCAGTACATCATTTTCATATGTCACTCACCTACGCTAACACAGTGGAAACATTATAAAAAAAAATCAGAAGAGTCTGACTTACACCTGGGAGTCAAGATGAAGGGCAAAAAGTTCCCCCAAAAGAACAAAAGAAAAGAAAGCAAATGTAGCACAACCCAATATATGGAGTACGATCTGTGAATGTAAACAAAGCCGTCCTCCACGTATGGCGCCACGTGACAACGTAATTGTCGGAATGATGAACAAGACTTTTTTAATATGTTTGGCCCTGTGACTGCAGCGGTCACGACTGGGAGCGTATTTAATGGATATAAAGCCACGGCTTATGTTCCGATCCTTCTGATCTACTGCTTGCAGAGATCAGGTGTGTTTATAGAGCAGGGGGACGGTGGTAACAAATGGCCGCCGGGTGTAAATAAAGCCTGTGATTGTTTTCTAGAACAGCGCACGACGACAACAAAAGGAGAGAACAACAAAGGCTGCAGTTTGCTCCTTTGAATAGATGTACATCCACAACCTAGTAATCAGTTGTTGTGCTGCAGCGTCTGTGGTGGCTGCTCCGTTCAGGAGGACACTTCCCAGGCTGAGAATAAAACCCAGGAATCCTGCGGCCGTCTGTCATTAGGACACACTGACGACTGAGGGCGCGTCAAATGGGAAGCAGATCCTTTAAAACTCTGTCCCACTTCAGGCTCCGACCCCAGAGAAGGCCCACAGTCGGCGGTACGGAGAGACAGACGTTGAGGAAATGAGAGATCGGCCTTCACTGAGATGTTCATACAAAAGCTCTATCTGTTACACGGCCAACCGGCCGACATTAGCCAGAACCAGAACCGCTGAGCTCAAAGAAACTCTGTGTCTTCACTCAGATCCTCCGTCTTTCGTTCCAGCTGCCCTGTAGCGATCTGACAATGCTGCGGCTAATACCATCTATAGTCCTGGTCAGCAGCAGCGGCGGCGACAGCCTCAGGATATAATCTCCAACATCCCATCACTGTTTTCTTTTTCCTGCCTCCCTCCTGGTCTCAGTGATGACCTAATATTCCATAAAGAGCTGCCGTCCAATAGGTGCAGCGCTTTTAATTACACTGTCCAAATGTGTTTACCTTTCTGCTGCTCTGCCCGTTGACCAGTGTATAAACTGCAGATGCTTGGGCTCCAGCCAACGTGTCGGTGCCAGAGCATCCCCGGACTCTCAGCCCTTGGCAGGGACGCCACTAAACAGTGCACGACACGGAAGCCAGAGAAGAGAGAGGGAAGAGACGCAGGGACAGAAACAGAGTGGGATTATGGAATAAAAATGAAAGCAGAGTGCTGGGCAACGACTGCTACTGTGGAAGGCCAACGATGGATTGTTAAGTGCAATTGAAAAGTAGTTTATTTTGAATTGTATTCACTTTAGTACTGCTTCAGGACTAGTCAGTGCAGTAACATTTGGTTTGGAAACACAGTCAACAATGAAAGAGGTGAAATATTTACTGTGAAACTAGACTTTGACATGTCTTCAGATCCAGTTTAAAACCAAAGGTTTTGCTACTGCCGGGTCATCAAGGGTCATCAAGGGTCATCAAGGGTCATTAAGGGTCATCAAGGGTTGACCTAGTTACTACCAGAAGAACAAGTTGACAATATAAGTCATAACATATATACTCTATATATACTCTATATACATATATAATACTCTATACCTGAAGTAGTCCACTAGGACAGTTACTGTACCTTAGTGTTTGCTCTGAGAGGTTTCTCTGATCGTCGAGCAAATAATAATAATAATATTGACTGATTGATTATTGTTATTTCATTTTTATTTGAAGTAATTAAAAAAGTATCAAACGTAGGAGGGTGTATTGGCAATCACGATATCACGATACAGGGCCAACAATATGATATATGGCGATATACTGTGATACTATACATGCAGGGATTTTTAGAGGATCTACATTTGTAATCATCAAAGAAGAAATTTAAAACATTTGCAGGATTTTTTGGATAAACTAATGAAAAAATATAAAATTGTTTGACTGAAAGTCTCAAATACTTGCATATATATACAGTCCCTGTACAATCAACTAGTGGTCAGAGGATTAAATGTGACACAAAAATGAACCAACGCCATCAATATACACATTAATTATTACTAAAACATTTTATAGTTCTGTAGAATATTGATACGATATTGTGAAACGGAATATCACAATATATTGTTGATACTTATTTTAAATTCATAAAAGAATAAGATACTACTACTTCTACTACTACTACAATCATTGTCAGGACTGATTACTGAATGTGTTGAAGTCCTAATTGATGTGATAACTTGCCTAGACCTTATAAGAACCAAGAAAAACCAGAGCAGATGAAGGAGAAAAAGTGGAACGATGGGAGTAGAAATGTCCGTCTCCCTCTCTCTCTCTCTCTCTCTCTCTCTCTCTCTCTCTCTCTGTTCCTGGGCTCCTTTCAGCTGACTGCAGGATGATCCCACCGCTGCTGTTTTCCCATTAACAGGCGCCACATCTGTTCCTCTCATTCCGGCCGCTCTTTAAAGTCCCTGAAGGTGCAGTTAAATTAGAGCCAGCACAGGTTTATAAATGTAAAATCCTCCAATAATCTGGAGCTGACATGACCCCTAATCTTCCCGCTCCAGTCAGCAGGGTGAAGGCTGCTAACTACAGCTTTGGCAGCAGCGGCACGTCAAGTCCAGAGGACTTTAAAGAGGAAGGTGCAGACAGGGAGGGATTTTTATGGGGGAGCAGCTCCGTGTTTGTGTTTCGGGCAGTTTTAAACACACACTGCTGTTGATTGAGGTTACTTCATCACTACTCTGCGACCTTGAACAAGAGCGCTCTGGGTGGAGAAAAAAAAGACAGATTTCTTCTTTAAAAATGAGTTTCCTCATCTTTGAATAAATAATTCCTAAATATCTGACCTTCCAGGTGTGGAACAAAACACCGTTTTCCCAGAAGGGTTTTTTTTTTCTCCAAATAATTTACCTTGTTGCTTTTAATTTAACAAATATTCAGCATAAACACAAAATCATTCAGTTCAGGACGGAAGCCTTCAGGGACAGAAATGGCACCAAAAAGGGACGGGGAGAGGAAAGGGAGAGGCAGAAACCCCACGTCTCCCAGCTCCGGGGGCAGGGGTGGGTGGGTGGGAGGGGGAGACGGGGAGGGCTCACTAAACTAGCCTGTCTAATGCAATTAATCTAATTGGAGCCGGCATAAAGTGACAAATTACTACCTTTCACACCAGGGACTGAGAGAAAGCTCTGGAGATGAATGCAGAGAGGAGATACCAGGTAGTTAATGTTATATCTTTTAATGCCGTCTTAAAACCTCTAGTAATTGGTAGGAAAAAAAAAAACCAGCCCATTAGATAAAAATCATTTGCCATTATCCATTAGGCTTTGTACAGCATGTGTTCATTTTGATGAATATGTATTTCCACCAGTGGGTCGGTGGTTCGAGGCTATAAATAACAGCAGTCGGTTTGTTCCATTTGAACTGTTTTCAATAATGACATATACTGTATATCGGCAGTAATGGATTCCTGCGAGAGGCCGACTATTAGGCATTAATCATGTTTTGATATGTGTTAATCATGGAGTTAATTCACACACACCTCGCCCAAGCCGCTCGTCTCTGTAGCCGCGGCCCGGCCCAGTTTGTCGGCGTCTGCAGGGATTTACACTTGACATTTGAGTTTTTGATTTAATCCGGGAACATATGCACATGAACTCTGCATATTTCAGTGAAATCGTGTTAATGCCTGCCCTTTTCTCTAACCTTGATTACTTGCTGTGCTATCAGGGAAAAAAAAAAGCCTTTTTTTGCAGACATTGATTTCCGCCCGCAGCTACTGCCCAGAACCTGGAGCAGCATATCTCAGCGGGTATAATGAACTTAAAGAAAGCTTGCTATTACAGAAACCTTTGACATTTTGACATTATCAAATGCCTTGGTTAAAACGCACATGTGGTATCAAAAAAAAAATAAAAAAATTGCACCTTTATATACATATGATTTGCATGCAATTTTCATAGGTGACAGAAGGTTTGGAGTTATTCCTCTATTTTCTGCAGGTGTTGATGTGAATCCATACACTCCATACAAGTCTTAATTAAAGCCAATAGCTGTTAATGTGTAGGTATATGTATGAATGTATTTGTATGTATTTATGTATGTATGTGCAAGTATGTATGTAAAGTAGAAAGGATTCGCCCGTAGTTTTTTTTTCACACACATATATCGGTGTTGTAATTCCGTGTTGGTGTGAATCCACTTACCAAGGAAAACCGTGAACTTTGATCCCGATAATTGTTCTAAACTGTGACCTGTGAACCACCGAGTCGGCG
>NC_024315.1:13679938-13698258 GCF_000523025.1 Cynoglossus semilaevis
GTTTCACTCCCAGGGCCTGTACTAACATGTCCAGGGTGAGAACTTGACTGACCCAAAAAAAATGCGTCTTCATCTCCCCCTTCCTGGACCCCAGTCCGCTGGTTTCTAATCCTTTAGTATTTTCTCTTTACCATTCTCTTCATCAATTTTCTTCTTCTCTCACCCCTCCAACCTCCCCCTCCTCCCCGCTCTTTTCTCTCTGTCTGGAGAGGAAACGCTGGCCATTAAAAGTGTCTGCTGAGGTCTGGGGGTCTGGAGAACAACCGTCACATTGTGTGACCCCGACTTGGACCCCAGACGGACTAATGAATAAGGGTTACCCCCCCTCCCCTACTGCCACAACCACCCCACATCTTTCCCCATCGTCCTGCCTCCCCCCCGCCCCCCCCCCATCTCTTCTCGGTCCATGCCAGACCCCTGGTAGGTAATTCTCCCTCTTCTTTCACAGGCTCCCAGACAGACATCTCCTGCGGCCTTTGACTGAGGGCTTATCTTTTCAGAGGGAAATGTGTGTCATTTGGGGTTTAAGGAAAACGCAAAACAAAAACATTGTCACTGCCATACAGTCCCCCCCCCTCCTTCTTGACACCCCCCCGCCCCCCAACACACACACACACAGTCCTTCACTTCACCACCTTCTCTCCCTAAACCAACAGGCTCTGGGCGCAGGGCTTAAGAAAAGAGAGCGAGCCAACGAGAGTGTCTCCAATTATCTGGAGGAATATGTAAATGGCTGCAGAGACAGTGGTGAAGATTATATGAAAGTGGCAGTGGCTCATGACACGAGGTGGACAAAAGGCTCAGTGGAAAACAGGATTATTCTAATACACAGGCCCAGCTGAAATATTACTCACTCTCTTCAGAACCTAATTATAAGACTGGGGCTGCGGGCAGTACTGACCGGGTCTGAGTACCTCAGCATTCAGGTCTGGGACACAGACACAGGAAGTGGGTGTGAAAGTTATGGAATATACTTTAGCTACCGACCTGAACCAGAACCAGAACTAGGAGAAGAATTTGGAATAAAGATTTAGAATAAATATCAGAATTACAATTCAAATCGGAACTGGTGATAGATGATGGATGGGTGGATATTATTATTATTATTATTATTACACACATAGAATTCAGAATTCATAATTATATTATTACATTTCAAACAACTATAAAAACTCCAGTGTTTCTTAGGGCTCAAACCAAAACCACACTTTTGGACCATGTCTACAGTTTGTGATAATACCATTTACTGACTTTGCAGATAGAAAATTCTGGTTTGGGCCACTGATACGATCGAGCCCCCAAACATGTGATTGTGTGACCTGTTATCATTGTATCACACTGTGTTAGCATACGTATCACAATACAGGGGCAACGATATGATCTATTGCAATATACTGCAATACTACTGACAGGCCAACATAACAATTCAATTGTAGGACCACTGTCAACACAGTAAAGACACAGTGCTGTTCCATGCTCAACATCAGGTTACTACAGTGCAGTGAAAAATCAAAGCATTTGCAGGACTTATTTGGATAAACAAAACAAAAAAAATTAAGATTGTTTGACTCAAAGTCTCAAATACTACTCAACCAGCGGTCGAAGGGTTAAATGCAACACAAGAATGAACCAACGCTCTGAACATGTTAATTGTTAATTAAAAAAAGGATACAGTGCTGTAGAATACTGATAAGGTATCGTGAATCGAAAGTATCGTGGTATTTCAGTGTGTTGACATTTTCTACCAATGACCGAAACCTCTGACAGTTCAGTGACGATGTGAAGAAAACTTTTTTCCTGCTCTGAACCTGATCATCTGCCCAAGGATTGACAAACAAAGTCCACAGCTCACAATAAAAAAAAGATTCTTTTTTTTTTTTGTTCGGAGACACCCACGTTAGAAGCGGACTCTTCAACCAGCACATGAATAACACAAAGCAGTGCTGCTCCTCTGAAAGGCAACCATGTATCCCTGGGAGATTTAACAATAGTGACATGTGTAAGCTCAATGCATACAAAATATCTCTGCCTGCTCCGTCCTTTTCCTCCTTCCTGCTCCTTCTTCTCCCATTCTTCTTCTGTCATCTTTGTCTTGGCAGCGCCGCCTGCCCACAGCAAATCTCAGCATCGGTTCACAACACTCAGAGTGCTCTCATTATTGGTGTTTCCTCACTAGCTTTGTAGCTAAAGTGCCGACACTTACACAGCTAATGTATTCCACGCATACCCAGAGTGACTGCTGCAATCAAAGGAGCGGCCTGAACGGCAGTAATAACTGGAAAATTATTTCTGATAGCCTGAAACAATCTTCCAAATCATCACAGAACTTTATTAAAATAATATCAAATCAAATTAGCCGGCGTCCCTCTGTAATGAATTAAGTAAAGGGTTATGCCAGCATTAATCCCATCATGCTCGGAGGCATGGGGGCGGTGGGAGCGTTTAATAAACCAGTCAGACCCTTCAAGCAGCAGGGACCAGTTTTCAGATCCACCATCCGCCCTGATGCTCGCTCCGCAGAGAGAAACAGATCAAAAGACTTCCTCTCTCCTCACTTTCTTTCCACCACCACTTCCCTTCCAGCCTCCTTAACTCCCCCTTTATTCTTCCTCCATCCCACATTTCTCTCACCCCCCCAGCTCTCCCGAACTATCCTCATCCCTCCTTGTGTCTTTCTAAATAATCCGTCGCTGTCACCCCCCACCACAGTCCCTCTTACCCCCGCACACACACACACACACACACACACCCTGTCCGATGCTCCATTGTGCCTGTGGGAGAGATTATTCATATGTGGGTGAATCTTAGAGAATCTCAGAAGGCTGGTGATAAGTGGTGGAGCCCGGTGGGACGGCTCAGATTGTCCTCCCAGTGCAGCTTCTCCTTCCAAGCCACAGAGAGACAGAGAGAGACAGAGAGAGAGAGAGAGAGAGAAAATCAAATAGGTCACTCCCCATCCAATTTAAAGATGGAGATGAAGGTATTTTGGATGGAAGAGTGGCCAGATATCAATAAATATCTGTGCAGTCATTATCGTCATTATTTAAAAAAAAAAAGAAGAAAAATCAACTGCAGGATTTTCTGAAATGGTCAGTTTAAACACTGCTGGGCACAGGTTCAAGGCAGACAGAAATGCTTCATCTCCCTGTTTTTATTTTATTTTAATAATAATTAAAGTACATGTACAAAAGCAGAGGTTTGCTCTTCATCAGGGGAAAGTTGTACTGAAGTGGAGAGAATAAATCCAAATACGGTTTGATGGATGTGGCTGCAGCCCTGTACCCTGAATGATAAAGTCCAGCAGCCTGGAGGAATAGTGGACCAGACCAAGGATGTCCGTGGTCCTCAACCCTTTAGACAGGAGTGGGGGTAACAGTGAGTATTCAGATATTACCAGGAGTACTCAAATATAATTACTTAAAGGCCCACAAGAACAGGTTGTGGCCGGAATGAGGGTTTGACATGATGACTCAATGTGGGGTCAAGGGGTCAAAGGTCAAGTATTAGGGTCATTTTTTAATATATAGTTTTTCAAACCAAAAGCAACAACATTAATAGTTAAATAAATTAGAATGAAAACATTAAAATAATCAAGTCAAGTAAATACAACAACAACAACAAATCATAATATATTGCAAATAATTCAATAGAAATATAATATCACAACGGGGGTCAGACTAAAAGGACCAAAGAAGACTAAGGATCCAGACAATAAAAAAAAGTAAAAATGATTGAAGTCTACTGCTTTATTGGCCGTAGTAAAAAGTGCAGTACTCACTAACTGCCTATCGGAGCATCGTTGGCATAGAAATGACATTCCATTCACACCTGCTGACCAAACAAAAAACACACACATTGAAGCAAAGGACACCAAGCCTTTTATCGTGTTCAGACCAGAATTCACAAACAGCTGGTTGCCAAAGAACACATCTGACGAGGAGACAAAGTGGAATTCATTTGGACTTCAATATGAACTTTTAAGAAAAAGTTCAGGTGCCGACAGCGGACCACAGGCCGTCCTTTGGAAGTATTAAAAGAAACTCTCCACAGGTTCTAGAACCACTGTCAAGATGAACAGAAACGACAAAAATACACCAAGTCTATGAAGATATATTTTCACTTATACCTTGGTATATTTCCTGACATTTTTCCATATTAATAATTCCATTGACTCAGTCACAAATAAAAACAGGTTAGAAACACTGACCTCTACCTGCTGAAATTGGTCTCTGTTCCAGTGATTACACAGGAGTACTGATTCATCTCAATGATTAATTGTGATTGATTACGATAGTGATTAATCATGATCAATCGGAATGTATTATTACGACTGATCCACAGGTGGTGATTAATCTTTTCTTTTCAAAATCCAAACAACAGACACCCAGCCTGACCTAGTGTTGCCTCGGACCACCGCTGTACGTTGACAGAGCTTTGATCAGTATGGACACCAGCAGGAAGTACAGTCAACTCCAGCTCTTCTCATGTCACCCTCATTCATTCCTGAAGTTCTTATCTCATCTTTCTCCTCTGGGCTGTCTCTGAGCAGCCCAACCGTGACCACCACCACCCCCACCACGGTCTCCTCATGAAAGCTCTTGGACACCTTTCATGAGTACTGCATGGCGGCATGGGTCTGAGGGCGGGTCAGCCAGAACCATGCAGGCGGAGGTGAGATAGTATCATCAGGTAGCTCGGTCTGGGCGGCAGACAGAGTGGAGGCAGCTCAGGTCCAATATAGACCAGGGTGTGAAAACCACGACGTTTTGAGGATTGTTTTTTTTTTTAAAGCCAACACGGTGAGTCGTGCATCACACCCTACTCTTAGGAGCCCATCTTCTCTCTGTGTGCGAGGGTGTTCACTGATGGGTATTACCAACAACCCCCCCCCCCCCCCCCCCCCCCCCCCCCCCCCCCCACCACGGCCCTGTATTTCCATGTGTCTTCAATTTGTGAGAATGTACGGGTGAGAGAGGGGAGGGGCCACCATGCTGTTTTTCCTCAGGAGGATTTGTCCTCTGCCATCTGGCACCTCAGATACATGGGCACAGAAACAGGAGGGGGTCTCTGAGTGTGTGTGAGAATGTGTGTGTGTGTGTGTTCCTGTGTGTGTGAAGATAGAAGAGGGGGAAGTGGAATCTTATGCTCCTCTCAACTCACCCCTAGCCTGGGCAGTTTAGGCCGACTGCTCTGTTCTGCACCAACACATGCACGGTTGCCAGATCTGCTTATTAAAAAAAGCAACATTGGGTTCAAGGTTCAGGGAATTTGCCTGAAAATATGGAGACCAGCAGGTTATGATTTTTTCCTCTCATTGAGTCTACACTCCAGTCGCTCACATCTCTGTCCATTAAACCACAACATCAGGTTCATCAGGATGGCATCAGCCGCCACCCTCTGATTGGCTGACACTCGTTAACTTTGCTGGTCGGGTTGGTTAGTCTACTTGGTGATTGTGGGACTACAGGGCTGACTTGGACCCAGGGGTTCAATGTTCAAAAAATTGATCGCACGTTGGGAAAATTGTGATCGGGATTATTATCGGACGATCAGATTTTAACTTCAAAACCAGGCTGCTGCTTCTTCATCTTCTTACTGGTCGTTCTGGTCGTGTACTTTCTCATCTTTTCTTCTTCCTCCTCCTTCTCTTCCACTTTATCTTCAGCTCTTCCCCTTCCTCCTCTCTCCTCTTTTTCTTTCTTCCTCTTCTTTTTCACTTGCTGAGTGTTTAACGACTCTTCTCTCCTTCATTCCACTCTTCTTTCTTTGCTCCATCTTACTTTCCTTTAATCTCACTTTTCCCTCCTCGGGGGAAATGCGTGGCAGCAGCTCTGGCAGCTGATGTCAGAGACAACACAACAACCCTCCTCACTCCTCACGCAGGGATTGAGGCGTCATGGCGCTGTGTAAAATAATCACGAGGCATTTACATTCATTGTGCTGCGGATTTGTTGCTATAATAAGGCTGGAGGAATAATGAATATTCACACACACTTTAAGCAATTATGATAATCAGCATTATTTCCAGCCTCACCGCTATCTGTCAGCAGAGGCGGCAGCAGAGGCGAGAAAAGTAGGTTGGGACAGTCGGCAGTTTTTACACTGGTGAAATTAAATTAAATTTTTCTTTTTCATCTCCTCTGCTCATCCATTTCCCCTCCCTCTTTCCTCCCTTTGTCCTCCCCACTCTGTTCTTTTGTATCTTTGTTTCTCTGCTCGTCCTCCTCCATCTCCTGCCCCTGCTCGTATTTTACTCCCTTCTCCTTCTTCTTCTTCTTCCTCCACAGCCTCATTCCATGCTGAAGTCCATTGTGCTGCAAGAAGAAGAAGAGGAGGAGGAGGGAGGGGAGGGCAGCATCCCAGGGTGAGAATGGCCCCTGGGTGCTGCAGAGCTGGCAGCAGTGTTGGTCTAATCTTCCGGGTCAGGCCTGCTGCTTTCATCTCCTCTCACTTGGAGCCCCTTGTGTTTGATGTGAACTTAGCCCAGGAATAACTGTTTCTTTCTTCTCTGCTAACCTTCCCCGGCGTCGAGAAAAAGCACTTTGTTGTTATCCTAGGAGCAAAACAATGCTGGAAGGAGCGCAGAAAACCTTAATGAAAGGCTTTTGATCCACACTGATATTAAAGTGAGAACCTTGAGAGAACGTGTGTGTGAGAGAGTGTGTGTACACGTGTGTGAGTGAAAGGGAAAAGTGCAGAAATCACAGAAATCGAAATTCAAATTGCCAAAGAATGGTAAATTAAGTTTTCTTCTTTTCTTTGAAAATAATTATTTCACATTTGGCTGCGTTTGTTTCAAGTTTGAAGGAATAAAAAAAAGAATAAAAGAGAAAGCTCATTTATTATAGAAGCGGAATTAAAAATTAGCACAGAAAGCCTTGCAGGGTTTTCGCGATTAATTTTCTAAGGTCTGCACCGTGTAAAATCTTTTCTTTTCACAGAAAGACTCTGTCCTGTGCTGTGTGTGTCAGGGCCACGAGGACTTTTTTCCCCACATGTACACCATGTGAGTGTGTACTTTTCTGCTGCAGAGCAACTGGACACTTATTGTCTGTGCTGAAACTCACCAAACGACCTCTGCCTTTTGGTCACATGACCTTTGGTTCATGGTCTGTGCTCTTCTGTTTGCGTCAGGAGAAACTCAGGGACAGGTCACTGCAGGCTGCCTCACCTGTGGTCAGAAAAAGAGAAGCAGCTTTGAAAAATATTGTCATCTATTTATCAACCACAGCAAACTAAAAGTCTAAAAATTGATATAATGCGAGTTAACTACTGGGTTTATTACTTCTTAACCATCCATGTTCAACTTTGTGCTTTAAAGCTTCATTTATTTTCCCTTTACATATGTAAACAGCTATCTGACCACATACTCCCATACCATGGATGTTAAGTCAAACATCCACAAGGAGGCAATGCTGAGTTCATAGCTAATAATCTGGGCAGATGTAATTTTCTCAGATAAAAATGACACGAAAACGTGTCATTGGAGGGGCTGATGGTGATGTTCCTGCTCAGAAAGGGGTCCAAGGGGGGGGGGGGGGGGGGGGGGGGGGGGGGGGGGGCATGGTGGTCTGAGTGGACATAACTGTAGATACAGATGATCAATATATTGTCTTTTAATGAAAAATGGTTCAAATCTATAAAAAAATAAATAAATAATTCCACAATATGCCACTGGTACTGAGCAACAATTTGCAGACTGCATTACAGCGCACAAGTAGTAGATACACATTTAAATGAAGACAATGACTAAGGGGCGAGTGCTACAATATTTACACGATGCAAAGAATATTTATATGTTGGAATAGTATGAAGACAGGAAACGTATAGGAGTACAACATGATGACCACAGGCTGGAACTGGACCTGGACTGGTTCCAGTTTACCACCCTCAAGTTTTCAACTGCCACACCTGGCCAGCATTCTCCGGGACACCACTGTACGTACACCAGTGTTTAACACATCACTAACAATCACCCCATCAATAGCCTAATCCTCGCATATATTTCTGGGTTTTACAATACATCTGCTTCACAGCAGGGGGCGCTGATTTATCTTTTTCCTGTTTGCTGGGCTTCTGGATTAGGTTTTGGTTTTTTTTTCCGTTATGCCAGTTGCCAACAGCAGTTTCACATTTACTTAAAAACGTCATCTTTTTACCCTGAACTCACTTGAAAATGTCAAAGCTAAACCTTTTCAGCCCTACAATTTAAAAATGAAGTTGAACCCAAGGGCCAAAGAGAAAGAAAGAAAAAAAGCCATAAACAAACCTCTCTAACAGGAGGAAGGAAATGCACCTTGGTATTGACCACGTTGGCTGCCATGGTGATAGCCCAAACCTCTCTGCAACAGCAGCACATTAACCCCTCTTGACCCTCTATTTTCACCTGTGATAAAAGGGGAGGAAGAGGAGGAGGAGGTGCTCCCCTTTTCCAATGTGCCGTACTTTTGAGTACCCGGGCACCAGCAGGCCCTTGAGAGCCCACGGTCATTAGGAGCGCTTTATTCTTGGAGAGGTGGAGAGAAAAGGAGAGAGGAGGGAAGAGGAGAAAGAGGAAGAGGAGGCTGAAAGATAATGTGCGGTCAAGGCTGGAGACACAGGGAGTGGATGAGGAAGGAGGTTGAGGGAGAAGCAGCCGTTCTTTCACGGAGACACAGCGTCCAAGCAGCTGCTTCTGGGGTTTTGTTTGTCTTTCATTCCAAGCGAAAAAAGGTAAAGGAGACAGAGTGAGGGATAATTGGGCCGGGGCGCTGACTTTCTTCACACAGGACCGTGGACACTGGATCTAGAGTTTCAAACTCTTTGTTCCTCGTCTTACCTACTGGCTGAGTCGCGTCCCTTCTGCTGAATATGGAAGAAAATCCCATTTAAACCTTAGCCTGAGGTGAACTAGGTTTAAATGAACTGAAGTAAAGAGACAAAAAACGCTGTCATTAAAACTACATGTATGGTTTGAACGCAACCTCTGAGGGATACACGTTCAAAGTCTGGCTCGGGGGCCAGTCGCGACACTTCCACGGGTTCACAGTTCCCTGTGATATTTGGCATCAAAATGAATCGTTGATGCCCAGACGACAGAAGGAAAAAAATAAAGCGTATGTGAAATGTGATTGTGTGTGTGTGTGTGTGTGTGTGTGTTTTAGTCCCATTAGGAAAATACTTGACTAATCCAAGAAAAAACAAAGTGATTAACACCAGACACTGACTAAAACTGAAGACATTTGACCATTTTACAACTGAGAAAACTCTATTGTCATCAACCATTCACACTAACATTGACAATCATATTCACAACTACGGTTAGTTCAGAGTGAAGCGTGACCTTATCTGGAACGCTTTTAGACTACAGGAAGATACTAGAACCTGGAGAACCTGGAGAAAACCCACCGACACAAGAAAACATGTAAACTACAACAGTCAGAGTCGGGGTTTGAACCAGTAACATTTTTGCTGAACTGGGTGATTCATCAAAAGCCATAGGTGCAGATTTAGCAGCAGTTCCACATTCACAATCAATGCCAACGACACACGATGTAGCGTGATATGAGCTTCAGATGCATTGGAAATGAAGTGAAAGTGGAGACACCTGAACTTTTATTCCGACGTCACCTCCATTAAGTAAGCAGAGCAGTTCACGTTTTATCAGGACTGGAATAAAAAAAGAAGAGGCATGGGCTAAAGTTAGCCAGGAGGTGGGACTCTGGTGGATTGGATTTGTCTTATTACTGTGAGGTACCGCTGGAACCAGGTTGAGATCTGGGGACACGTGGACACCTCTGATCTGACATCCACACCTCACATGAAGAGGGCGGTGTGGTGCAGTGACACTGGGGGCCAAGCCCTAACATCCAAAGAGGGAGTTAATCCCTCTGATAATCAATAACATGGAGGTGCTTTCATCTCAGCTGGAGTTTTCATTCATTTGACAAGAATCTGATTGAGAGCGAGAATGTTTAAAAAAAAAAAATATATATATATATATAAGCACTGCCCCCCCACTGACACCCCCCGCCAACACCAAAATAACTGGGTCCAGCTTATGAGAACATCTGATGATATGATGGAAATAAATGAATAATGCATTGGTCATCAATGAGGGACCAGAAGAACTTTGCTTCAGGCCATGGTTAAGCCTCTATTCATGGAGAGCAGACAGACACAAAGGGACCAGGGTACAGGGACACCCCCCCCCCCCCCCCCCCACCAGGGGGACAAGGAGGAGGACACATTTTATATATATATATATATGTGTGTGTGTGTGTGTGTGTGTGTATACAGTGTATTTATACACATACATACATGTACATAAATATATACACATACTGTATATATTTATATACACAACCACACATATAGATATATACACAAATGCATACTTATACTGGATAGATAGATGATGGACAGACAGATAGATGGATGATGGAAGGATGAATGAATGGATGGATGGGTGGTTGGATGGATGGAAGCCAAAGTTGATGCAGAGACAGACACGTGGTGAAGAAGGTCAGCTTGAACGCCGACCAGATTCAGGGAGTGAGACAATATCTTGTGGAAATATGATACGTCACGTTTGGGAGAAGAAGGAGTTAATCCTCATGAAGGTCCACACTGAGGTCTCTCATAAGTTATTCATCTGTTAATCTTTGTTTCTCCTCACTTCTCCCACTTCATAATCCCTCATATTTATTAACCCTGAAGGACGAGCACACACCGTGTGACCCCCGAAAGGTCACTCTGAAATCACCTGGGTCGCGTTCTGCTGACACAACTTTGTAAACAACAACACGATGAAGGATTCTGTCACTTTTCTGTATTTGTTTCTCGTTGTGGTTTCATTCTTGTAACTTAGAATTTTGACAGAGATTGGATCAATAAAGTTTCATTTTTATGACAAGAGTTTTTCAAGTGTCAGCACTCAGAGAAAAAATTTAAATTGAGAACTTCGGAGCAAGTGTGTGTGTGTGTGTGTGTGTCTTACAGGTTTAATATCATTTATTATTCGCTGAGTATACAAACAATTATATCTAAAACAACTCTATTCACAACCACAGGGTTTAGATCCTACATTTCCCACAATGCATCTCAATCCAGTTTTACCAATAAGGTCTTTTTTCTTTTATGTGTCACAGACTTTAGAAAAACGTCAGTCAAAACACATTAGAAATTAATAATAAATTACTCTGTTAAGACCAGTACATCCCATAATACTGCAGTTACAGAATGTTAGTGTGTAAAATCTGTATCAAAGTGTCGACTTAACAAAGACCATGGCACTCTGTGGCCTATGGGCCACGTCTGACCCTCTGACTATTTCCAACCGACCCACACAAGACTGTTGTTGAATAATGTGTAAGTGCACGAAATATAAATGCAAGGCTTTTATTTTGAAGGTGACAATTTTTGCTTCAGCTTTTCAATTACTGTCAGTGAGCTGATGACCGTCACTCTGTACTACTTGTACTTTGATGTTACTAGGTATACTGACCCAAACTGTACGCCCTCGCTCACTGTCTCCTCTGTCCACGCCTTCACTTCTGCAGTAAGACATTCCAGAGCCACAATTACAGCAGGTGACAAAGTCCACTTCACATAATATGTCTTTAAAACCAAAAACCAAAAAAATCACTGAGAGGTCGTGACCTCTGATGTTAGCACAGACACCACTGCTAATGCAGTATTTACCCATGATGGTGATTTGTATCACAGATACAGCTGAGTAAACTCACACCCTGTTCTTTTCTGCTGTCAAGTGACTGCTGTAATTCACAACAACTGTTGGCTTTTAGTATTTTTGTGGCTAGTTTTTCTTCAGTACAACAAAGAGGAAAAAAAAAACAGAACCATGCAGCACTTTATGTTTTTGGAAGAATGCAGCGAGGCCTGGAGGCCAAGGCTTGAACCTGTCTGTTTCTTGTCAAGTCCAATTTCTTGGTAGGGGGCGATCTGGGGCACCCTGGCATTTTGTCTTCAGAGGGTTTGTGTTTACACGGCAGACGGACTCTGTTCAGTCTCATCAGCCGGCAGCAGCTAAAGACACAGCAATACCAGGACTTAACCCCACAGACACAGGGTTGTTGTTTTAGCAGGACAGTCTGGACCGATGAAGACGATAGCTCCTAAACTGGACCAGCAGAGTGACTTCTGGCCAGCAGGGGGACGTTCAGTCACCAACGACTAATCAAAGCACCACCCAGTTGAAAGGTAACTTGTGGTTGGGGGGCATTAGACTGAAAGGGCAGTGAAATACAGTGACCATTCCACCACTGCTGCACTGAGTTACTACTCCAGGCTGCACACGGTCGTACGGACCAGTGACAGAGTTCCCGCCTGAGCCCTGATGTCCTAATGCCACACATGTCCCAACAGCTCTACTTCAAACTTCACCCCAGCCCATGACATCCCATCATCCTACGTCTCCTCAGCCCCTCCTTTCTCTCTCTCTCTCTCTCTTTCTCTCTCACACACACATGTAAAAACATGTGAAAGTTAAGTTAAATTAAAAGGAAGAATCACTGGATACAAGCAGATAGAATAAGGAAAAACATAAAAATAAATAATAAACAATAAAAATAAAAATTAGCAAATAATGAAGGGATAGATGACCAAAATAAAATATGTAAATAGAGGTAGAATAACAAAAATAAACGCAATTATTAGCACCAATTAGCTAAATTCAACCACACAAAATAATGATAACCAGACTATTAAGTTTCAGATAAATACATTTAAGAAAATCGGTAAAAAGCCAGACTAAAGGAGAGACCGTTATTTTATCAGTCCTGAGTGGAAAGTTGAGGTGATGTAAAAAAAAAAAACAATCATGTCATTTCAGACAATTAATTTTTTTTTTATAACTAATCCCCCCCACAGACACTCATCTGCAGACCACTCTGTCCCTCGTCTTCGTCCGTCCGTCCCCCCCCCCCCCCCACCATCATCACCCCCCCCCCCCCCTTGTAACATATGCTCAGACCAACATCCTGTGTCTGCGCTGCTGCAGGTCTCGTTGGCTTCATGTTGCGTGAGGATGGACATTTGAAGAGTCCTCTGGGCATCGCTCTTTGTCACCAGAGCTTAGCCTCAACTCTGTGGTGAAACTGTCATGTTTACCACAGAACATCTGGCCTCAGCTCCGGAAAACATATGAGGGGATACAAAACAAAAAAAAAAGTGCAGAGATAAATTGGTGTTTGCTCACACACACAGAGACACACACACGCAAACACACACAGAAAGAGAAACACATGCTTTTTTATACACTGCAGATATTCTTCCATATTTGAATGTTTATCGTGTTAGGGCTCAGCCTCAGGGCCTAACCCACTGTCTACCTTCAACAGAGCTCCTGTGATTCACTGGTTTTATTTGGGCCAGACCAAATAGAAGGTCAGAAAAAATTTAGAAAAAAAAAAAATCAGATATAGAGACAGACAAACAACTATTCACACTTACAATATCACCTTCATATTCACACCTGTGATCAGTTAGGGGGGATAATAAACCTCATCCTGTATGGTTTTAGACTCTTTAGAGAAAGCTGGAGTAACTGGAGACAACGAACACACACACACACACACACACACACACACACACAAGGCCCATACTGTGAAGATAACTGTAAAGGATGAATTTGGCAGTGACATATTTCTGGAGTTTCTCTTTGTTTTCTATTTGTTCGATGAGGGAAAACCATGAGAACCTACAGACAAACTCTATCAAGGATTCAAACCATCAATTTTGAACGCTGTGAGTCAATAGTTTTTCCATTTCTTCTAGCCACATGTCCTGTGAAGCTCTTCTCTCCATGTTGAATCTTACCTATGCTCCACTCCTCTATCTTCTCAGGCCATGTAGGTTTCCCCCGGGGCCACAATAGTGGTTTTGTCCTGAGGTTGTGCTGACAGTTGTCACGGACTGATCCCTCCTGATATGTTAATTGGAATGACAACCGACAAAGCCGTGTTGGAAATTAAGAGACTCCTTTGTCCTTTTTTCTGCTTAAAAGCCTTTCAGAGCCGCTATCTGAGGCAAAGCTCGCGCCACAGATTAGGTGGCTCCTCTGTTGGGCCACAAAGGACTTGCAATATTTCCCACATATGTTATGCTGCATATCCACCATCAGCATGTCAGCCGGTCTGTATGAGTGCATCACAAAGACAATGGTGCGAGGGGTCTGTGCGCTGGGGAATATGCTAATCGTGATTAATAGCCATTACGCTCATGATTGTTCGTTGGGTAAACTGTGCCAACGACGTGTCGGTGAGGATTGTTAACAGCTCAGTGTGGGGCTCAACGTCGCTTAAATCTGTCATTCTGATGATCTGCAGGAGAATCGGGAAATAAAACGCAGACTCTTCCATCCTTACTTTGTCCTCCTCCAAAAAGATCCTCCACAAGTGAACCTGTTTAAACGCTACAGTCGGACTCTACTCACACCTTTAGAACAAACTACAGTCGGGTTCTTCACCTCTAAGCAGGAGTCTCCAACTCAAATGAGCTGCCGCCCCGCAGTTTTAATGGAAAAAAAAAGTGTAATTTGTTTTATATAAATATTGTATAATACTACGGTGTACACAGCTAGTACACATCTTTATTTCTAAAGTTTAAATTGAAAATGCAGTGAAAAAAATATTACCATGTAGTCACGGACCAGATGTCCAGAGGTTGGTGGACCAGCGAAAGGCCAGGGACCACAATGTTATTGTTCGATAAGATGATGTTGGCCCGGAAATAAACTCTGAACTCAGTATCGCCCCTTGTGGATGTATGGCTAAACAACAACACCAGTATATAGACAGTATTTATGTTTTGTAGACTGAGCTGAAATTAGGCTTTAAACAATAAAAAAATCCTCTGTTTTCTTTTGTTTCAAGTCTTCTCAAAACCTACTGAAACTGGCCGCCAACTTCAGATCAGCTGGAACAGAAGTCACGTCCATTTTCTTTTCTTTCTTTTTTTTTCTGCTGATAATTCAGTGCCAGGAAAATAAAAATAAACATCACAGCGGGACGAATATGACTCTTTGATTCAGACTCAAACCCCGACTCTGGGCCTGCTCTTCATCCCAGTGAAGACCCTTATAAGGCAGCGAGGCAGTGGATGAGTCAGGAGTGTGTAGTAAAACAGAAATATTGTGCTTCTCCATGTTGAACTTTGTCCAGGGCTCTAATGCCTGTAAATGTGTCTCAAAGGTAAAAGGATCACAGCTCTGGACAGTGAACGGCAATAAAACACCTCTGCTCTCCGTGACACACACACACACACACACACACACACACACCTCACAGCATTGACAATTTTATCCGCACCAAAAAATAAAGAAATAAATAAATAAAAAGTGATGGAAACAGCTACAGTTCTTTCTACCCTTATTATAGATAAAGCTCAGGGTAAAGTTAAAGCCTGAAGCAATTTCAGTGAAAGTTGAAGCCAACGTTGGATTTAAGATTTATGTTGTTTGACTGAAGTTAGCTGAAAAGAAATTGTTTCTTGGGTGTGGATAAAATAAAAAATAACATTTTTTAAATGGTTTGTCTTCAAACTCCAGATAACATCTGGATGTTATTATTATTATTATTGTTGTTGTTAATATTATCATACAACTGATTCTGAACAAACTAGTCATACAGTTGGTTGTATGTTAGCAAAATACTAGCTTATAAAATGTAAAAAAGAAATTCATGATATTTTAGGTATTTATTTTTCTTAAATCTATATGTAAACAAACAGTTATCATTAAGGTTGAATTGCTAACAGTGTTTAAAGAAACCTTGTAATAAAGGAAAACGCCTGTGGCAGATTCAGGGACAGCCACTCTCCTAACTTGGCACTCGTGCTAAGTCGTGGGCTGCGCTGGATGTCATTCAGCCTAGATTTGAAGCCGTCTCTGTCATCCTGAGGTCAACACTTTAGCTGGAAGTCACTCGTGTTTGACCTCATCTCTATAAAATCACATCCACATCCTCCTTTCATCTCGAGGTTTGCTAACTGCTAACGACTAATCACCCTCTCCTCTCTCCTGCCCCCTGACACCACTCAGCTGCTGGTGTAGTGTACTGTTCTTTTAGCACGTTGTCTAACTTAAAGTATGAGATGAGACTTAAGATATAGACGCTGACGTAAGGCAGCAAATAAGGAACAAACTTCCATGTGATTGGTTGGCCTCAATTTCAAATGTTATCTGTGGCTTTAGCCATAAATTAAATCAGCATATTGGTGGAAAAGCCTAATCATCATGGCCCAGTTCTACCATGTTCCACCATGTTCTAGGGCAATTGAACCAAGTGCGTCAGAATTGAAATCAGGTCGTTTCTAGGGGCCACTGGTAATGAACTTGTCGAGAAGTTGGTGAGGAGGAGGAGGAGGAGGAACACGAGGAGAAGAAGAGAAGAGGAAAGGAGTGAAGGCTGATCAGTGAAATGGTGACCCCCGGAGTAGTCGATTTAAAGCATAGGGGGCGCCTCATCTGGAGAACGCCGAACAGCTTCAGGTGTGGCCAAAATTAAAGAAAACGTAAGGCTTGTCAACAAGAAAACATCTGAACTAGCTAACTTTGTTGATGAGGTTCACACATCTCTGGTTCCCTCTGGAGGTTCTGTCATGTGTAACAGACTGTAGCTAAACATGTTCTGTCAATGATCAATCTGACCTACTAAACCTACTAATCTTAGCTTTAAACTTGATCTTAATTTTGATTACAGGATACTATGACCATATATGGCCTTATTCTATTAATGGACTCTCTTTCCTCTGACCCATGTACTAATCAACACCCACCCCTCCTGTGACCCATGGTTTGCGCTTTCAAAAAACAATAATCATTGCGCGATCTAATAATTGTTAAATGTGTCAACTCCCAAAGGGGGCGACACGAAGGCGAAAGTCTTTAGAAATGAAATGAAAATTTCTGACTGCAAAGACAAAAACAAACTCATCAGACGTGAGACTGAGGAACTCTCTGGAACAACTATACATGCTAATTCTAAATGCTCTCTCTCTCTCTCTCTCTCTCTCTTTAATTGCACAAAGTTGTCTGTTCTGACCTTTTCCCCAGGAGAGCTGTAAGTGATGACTAGATGTAATGATCCTCGCAGAAGGAGGGAAGTGAAAGGGGCTCTGAGAGGAGGGCAGTCAGCCTGACATTTTTTAGAGCTTCTGGATGACACAGGGAGTCGATGGACTTTACAAATGTCATCTGATGAAATCCTCGCATCTGCTGCGTGTGTAGTTACTAACGAAACACTGTCCTGTGTCGTGTGATTGCTGAGTGAGTCTGGCCCAGTGTGGAAATAGCCCTCACAGAAATAACCACGGAGAAAGTGGCAAATATGCATTTGTGAATACTCTATATAGAGTAGCCACAATGCATTGGCTTGAAGATTGATCGTGAATTTGACCAGTATCCCTCATCTCACTCCCCAGTGCATACATAACTACCTCATCTGCTCTTCTCTCCCTTCTCCTTTGCCTGTCCGGGGGCCTAATTTAGCCTGGGTAGGCTCTCCTGGTGCCTAAGAGAATTCTGCTTTATGCAAGCCAGGTAAAATAAGAGCGCTGCACGGATGAGGCCCCTCTCCATCATGGTGGATGGGGGGAGTCACGGGTGACACCCCCTGATCAGGTGTGCATGCGTAATGGCCGTCCCAAAATAATCACTGCTTTGAATAATTTCCCCACTCCGTCTCTGGCCCCATGATTCTTGCTGCTTCGACTCGTTTTGTGCTGGGCATCCCATAAATCCTTGCGGTAAATGTAAATCAGTGGAGCCGGGTGCGTCTGACAGATGGGGGCTGCGAGGAGTCCTGGGAGATCTCTCCTCTCACCTTTCCCTTCAACTGCAATGGATGAATCACTAGCCGGGCTAGCTAAATAGCATTAGAGTGCGTCCCTCACTCCAGACAAGAGTGGGGTAGAGGAAGCTAAAGAAATGAGCGGCTACGGTGGAAATGTACGCAGCGGCTGTTTTGATTAAGAGTGATGTGTGCAGGAAGCCAGTGTTGTGCACACTGAGGGAGTGGAGGCGGTGAACAGAAATGCCTCCTACCTGTGTTTGTTGTGGCTGTAATGATGAGGAAATGAGGTTGTGCAGGTGGAGGAGACGCCGGCTCGCGGCTCTGCGAGCTGTCAGCTCCTCAGAGGATTGGAGATCTGAGGGGTGGAGGGGAGGAACGAAGAAGAGGGGGGAGGGCCCTTCCTTGGTCCCCTTGACTGTCTGTGGAGCAGAACCCATCTCTCATTAAGGGAGAGTGCCGAGGAGACACTTGAAAGTGACATTCACCCTACCACCCCCCCCCCCTCCCCCCCCCCCCCCTTTTTTCGGC
>NC_024315.1:13698605-13703024 GCF_000523025.1 Cynoglossus semilaevis
CTTCCCCCGTCCCTCCATTTTAGAGATGCTATGCATGACGGCCACTGCCACTCAGCCAGCAGGGTCACCTCTCTCTCCCACTCTCTCTCCTCCTTTGCCTGGGGGAGAATATCAATGCCACGGAGCTTTTGGCAGATATACATACAACACCTACACCCTTCATTGAAATCCATCAATTACAGACCCCTTACAGGGAGGAAGACTCCATCAGTCATCAGGAAAACAAGAAAAGAGAAAGAGGAGCAGAAGATTCTCCTTCTTAGAGAGCAGGGGGACAGGGTGGAGTCTGCTAATATGCAAAGAGATGAAACAATGTGTGTTCTTGATGTTGGGATGAAGGAAGGAGGAGAGGAATCAAAGGCTGCAGCCCGCTGTGGGGTCAGAGGTCGGGGAGCTGGATCATCTCGGCTGTAGCGCAGCGTCGATTTTTGCTCCCGGTTCAAACCTCGGGCCTTGACTCCTCCTCTCATATCCATGTCTTTAATCTTAGCAAGCTCCACCTAACGAGCTACATAGTTCACGGGGTCCAAGAACAATGGGCGTCTCTGTCGTCTGGGCTCCATTGTCTCCTCACAGCCATCAGTGTGTTTATGATCAGTGTGTCGTCGCGTTATCGCCATGTGTTCCCCGAGCGTCTTCCTCGTTCTGTAATTACTTGACAAAACATGATTATGGTCTTTTATAAAAAGCACTTCCTGTTGACTTCCTGGGCCAGTTGTTGTCTGTCCAGTGGTCACGATTGCCCTGTAATCGCCACTGGCTGCTCGAACCCCACTCCCAGCCAATGAGGTTCCAGTACGCTGCCAACGCAGGCCATAAATAAATGACAAAAACGGCCCGTGGTGCTGTCATACTTCTATAAGTGAGGAACAGGACTTGTAATTAAATTCACACAGATATGCAGAAATAAACCCACCCCGTCTGAGGATTCCAAACACTCCAGCTCTGCAGGCTGTTTCACTGTACGCTCTTCATATCCAGCCGTAAATCTTGACAAAACTATACAGTCATAAAGGCGACACGGATGGCTGGAGACACATATGCTTGCGAGGAGCCAGAGTCCTGTAAGTAATTTGTTGTGGAATCCTTTCATTTGCTAACTATCTGTTTGCCACTTGGACTATTTTGGACGAGGCTTAAATACAGTCGGGTCAGTGGTGAGACCTCAGCTATGGGTGATGATGAGAAGGCAATGATGAGCAAATGTCCAAATGTGCCCCCAGCCTGGACACTGCGCTGCTACCAATCATCCCCTGTGAATTATTTCAACATGGCTGACGGCCATGGTGTTGACTGTAATTACTGTGCTCAGGGCAAATATTTTCTATCTGACAAATGCTGTCTAAACCTTGGATACATGTTATTATTCTAAAGTCACCCCATGGACAGTCTCTACAGGAGGAAACCTGGAACTTGAGATTCAGAGTTATGGCAAATCATTCTTGATTTTACGAAAGGAATCAGAGTCACGTTAATGTTCCAAAACAATAGGACATAAACAATCAGACTTCTGACTCTGCAGAGTCATAGGGCCCCAGATAAGTTGAATGTATGTATACGTAAATGTGTATGTTTATGTATTTACTGTATACGTAAATGTGAATATGTGCATATATATACAAATATATATATATTAACATACTGAGTCTATAGATATAGCTATATATATTTATGAATATATGTACGGTATATATGTATATTTGCATATACAAATAAAGATTTAAACATACATATAGATATAAATATAATGCGTACAGTATATATGTATATATGTATATACAAATAAAGATATAAACATACATATATAGATATAAATATAATGTACATTTATAAATATATAGATATATTTATATACCTATATATATATGTGTGTGGGTGTGTGTGTGTAAGCACCCATCACTACTGTGCATTTTCACTGACAGTTGTGACAGCTACATATTTGAGTTGAACTCCGCTGATGAAAAGCAGTGACAGAGACCATGAAGTTAAAGGGTCTCGTCTTGACAAACATTTACATTTAAACATTAATAAAGTGAGAGGAAGCTTCAGTTTCCCCCGTTTACTCGGAGTCATCTCTGAAACCAGCTGGTTGAGGCTTCCCTCTGCAAACACACGGTCACGTCCATCAGGGATTCGCCGTCCACACTGCTGTACGAAGATCTAACTTTGAGACGAAGCGTCGTGGAATTAGCCGCGCTCATTACTACTGACTTAATTCTCCTACTACTTCCCTGCCTTTGCACGTCATGTTAACTAAGGATCTGCACCACCTCGGCGCAGCACAAATCTCTTCTTTTTCAATTACACTTAGAGTGGATCCAAAGTGCATATTCTTGGCCATTTTCTTTTTAGTGCAGTCCTCATCACACCGGCTCAGAGGGAGAATAGCCGCTGCCCGTGTGAGGGATAATTTGTACCTTCTCAATGAATGAGGAGACAGGCAAATTACTGGCTGAATAAGGACTGCCTGTGGATCCCACTGTCAGAAAGAGAGAGGAGGGCAGAGAAGGAGAGTGTAATTATCAACTAGCAAAGTGCATTCATATCCTATCACAAAAGGATCGGGATGTGGGTGGAAGAGAGAAAGGTGAGCAAGAGAGAGTGAAGGAGGTTGAAAAATGGAGAGAGATATGGAGAGGGGGGAGGGACGCGGAGTAAAGAACTCCTGGCCAAATGGATACAAGGCCATAAACAGGGTTAAAAACAGTCTTCTATGGTCTGGCACCATGAATACAGACATTTTAAGACCTTTTAGCCCAATGCACAAGCACCTCTTTGGAGTTTTTTTTTCTTTCATGAGAAAAAACAAGGAGAGCTCTGCAGGGAGATAGGAGAAGATGAGGAGAGGAGAAGTGAGGAGAGGAGAGGCAAGAAAAGGGGGAGAAAGAGGTTGTGGGTTGTGGGCTTTCAATCACAAGCACCCATTTTTAATTTGAATGGAGCCACATACGTTAGAAAGACGGTGGTTAGAAGGATTTTTTTTTTTCTTCTCCCTCATCTTTTCTCTCTTTGGTGGCTGACACAGCATAACAAAGCTGGTCTATTAGTGACCCTGGACTTTATTGACAAGCCTGCCATTATCCATACTTCCTGGGATCCACGGGGTCAGAGGTCACAGACAAGGTCACTGGAGGGTCAGGGGAACATATTTGGAGAGCAGGGACACCTGTGGGGTGACATCCAGTTCAAAACCTGACCATGAACAAGAGCAGTACCTTGAAAGAGGGAGCAGACAATGAGCGACTGCTCTCTAAAAACTCCTCCACCCTCCTCCTCCTCCTCCTCCTCTTCCTCCTCCTTTAGACTTTTGTCCTTTTGCCTTACAAGGGTCTATAACCATGCAGTAGCATATGTGCAACAGAGACGGAGAATGGGTTTTTAAATGTTTAAAAGTTATTTACGTGTTTTTAGAAGTGTCAGTGATTTGTGACAAAACTTTTTTTTTTACAAATGAAAATATTTTAAAAATGTGGTGAATGTGTTCCACAAGAATCAGATTTAAAACTAAAAAGAGAAAGAGTTTTAGGCACAGTGGTGGGATTGTGTCTGAGTTTTTACCTCAGACTTCGTGACCAATAAACATCTGGGTTGCATTAGAGAGAACATTGGTGGGATGATCAGTTATTAATGATCTACTGTCAGGTGTCATTTAACTAACTGGCCGTTAGGGCTAAATCAGAATGGTTTGGTTTGATGAGTTTGATTAAAGTAGCTGTAAAACAGAAAAGAAAGAAAGAGAGAAAGAAATTCATTTCAATAAACTCAGAGAAATTGTATGTTCTGTATCAATTGTTCGGTGTTTCCATAATAATTAAATTGAATTAAAAAAATAAAGAAAATTAAAACATGTAAAATTATATCACCATTAATGTTGGCACAACATTTTTTTAATAAATAATTTATGCAAATGAGGGGCAGAAAAAAATGAATTTTAAGACAAAGTTGCCACCTAAATCCACGTGCACACACACACACACACACACACTCAGGGATAGTTCAGAGCAGTGAGGGCTAAGTGATAGCAGCGTGATTTTGATATATGTGACACTGCAAATGGAGGGCATCAGTGCCGTTTGCTGGCACAGCATGGCAGCGTGTGGTGCACCGCGGGCGACTGCAGCAGCAGCCAAGTCTCGTGCACGCACGTGTACACACACACACACTCACACACACACACACACACAAATGTACAATTAATCCCCAGTGGGTTTGTTCAGAAAGTGTGTGTGTGCTACAGTTTCAACACGAGCAACGACGAGTGAAAACACACACCACTACGAATACTCAGCATCGTCCTATATGTGTGTGTGTGTGTGTGTGTGTGTGTGTGTGTGTGTGTGTGTGTGGATCTACACTTGCTCTCTGGCAGCCCGGGCCGTCAGGTGTTGCTGCATATGTTCCCAGTGTCAGCTTCCTGTT
>NC_024315.1:13722902-13739903 GCF_000523025.1 Cynoglossus semilaevis
GCGACCACTTGGCACAGAGCATCGCCAATATGGCCGCGGTTTGGTCGCCCCTCCCTCTTAACTTAACCAGATTGATTGCCGTGAATCTGCATAGGGCTGTCCTCGCTGCACGTGTCGGGACACTTGGAATTATACATTTGACACAAATATATAACTGTAAAACAAAAGCTGATTTATATATAATAAATTATTAGCGATCTTCCTTCCTTCCTTCCCCAGATTCAGAGATTAACATTTGTTGTTCACCTGTTGATGCTGATCAAGTCTTTAAATATATGTGCGCTCTCTCTCTCTCTCTCTCTCTCTCACACACACACTCACACACACACACACACACACACACACACACACAACACAGAGGGACATAATTGTGCCTGTAACAGTGACATACTTCATCCATATGGACAGATGCGACTCTTTTTTCTCCCTCACTCTCTGCTTCATTTCATCTCCGATGTGTGTGTGTGTGTGTGTGTGTATGTGTGTGTGAGCGATGTCCGAGATATTCCACAGCCCCGAGGCCTTGCCTTTGACAAGGAGAGCACATTGTTTATTTTTCCTTGCTGGGCACACACCCGTGCGCACACACACACACACACACACAGAGCGGACAAATATGAATAGACAAAAGAACTCCAGCATACGGATATCAGCCAATGTGTGCACACGTGTGGACACACAGATGAAAATATCAGACTTCTACACTGGTGCACACACACTTCATCATGCTCATGGTTACATCTACTCACACACACACACACACAGACGTCAGCATGGTCCCTGGCCTGGCCAGAGCAGCGGGGTCAGCAGCGGGGTCAGCAGCGGGGTCAGCAGCGGGGCAGCCTGTACCACTGCACATCTCTGTTATTCATCCATGTCATTCAGGCCAGGATCACAAGGGAGGGATGGAGGGGAGGGCCGAAGCAGGAGGAGGAGGAGGAGGAGGAGGAGAGGCTTCCGTGGCTTCCATTCAACCCCCACACTGCTGCCCCGTGCTCGCCCGTTGCCTCCAGCAGAGGCCAGACTCCACTCCTCTTCCTCCACCACCTCAGGCCACGGTCCTCGTGCTCCTCCAGTGTGGGTCAGTGCTAAAGAGGACACATGGCAAAAAGACCGGCACGTCACAGCCACACAGGATGGGGTGCAAAGGGGCGAGAGAAGAGAGGGAGCAGGAGGACGGGGAACATGTTTCCAGCCGCTGTGGCCTTGACTTGTTGTTAACTCAACAGTAGTCGTGTTACGTTCACTGATGTTAAACATAAGGCACAGTCAGGTTTCAGGTGTCCGCCGGACGGTTGAACCTCAGACCAAGGATAGTGTGCATGCATGCAAATGTCAGTGTGTGTGTATTTATTTGTGTCATGTGCAAAGGGGCCACAAGTGGGCCCCCAACCCACATTTTTAATATGCCATAATGCTGTCTATATTCAGTTATGCGGGGGGAAAAAATGTTTTCATGAAAAATAAATGCTGGTGCACTTCCTCGGCGGTTCATTAAAAGCCTGTTTCCTGTATTAAATACTGAGTACAATCTGATAAAGTCCACTCACTCACAGCCCGGCAGAGCAGAGACAGCAGACAGTACTGGGACGTGCCAATAGCCGGCTGGTACTAATTGATGTAGAAACACATATAAACATATGTACACACACACACGCACAGATGCGCACACACATGCACACGGTGTCTCTGGAGTGTGAAGATGAGCGCGTCATTAGAGGAGGCTCACATGCATTTCAGAAGAGCGCCACTAATCCAGCATGAAATTCAATTTAGATCTTGGAGCGTGTCTGGTTCCCCTGCTTTGATACACAGCCAGATACCAGAAGAAGAAGAAGAAGAAGAAGAACTGGAGCCTGGGAGAGGAGAAGGCTCTTCCACCAGTGTTGGCAGCACACAACCACTGACAGAACCAACAAACACGTGAGCAGTTGTGTTTTTCTTTTCTGTTGGCTCATTTCTTTCACTTAAACTCCTTTGTTAAGTTAATGTTAATGTTATGTTAAGTAACCAACTTACTGGTTAAAACAGAATTTAAAAAAAAAATTTCATTATTAAGTGTCATTCGTTATTGTTATTAATCACATGTGGTCAACTGGCAATATTTAAGTTTTTCTAATCAAACTAATTGACTGACAGCTGACTTAGCAGATGTTCAGTTGAAGTTTAGTAATCTGAGTTTTACTACCTTTTCTCGCAGCACTTTGTTTACACTGAGCTGAAGAAAACTCTTAACTCTGACTTTCCAAAAACGTTTTTTTAAACTGAAATCAGGTAAAAAGAAAAAAAAAAGAAAGAAAAAAAATGTTCGGTGCTGATCACTTATTATTCACTTATTTCATCCTGTCCATGCTTTTCTAGCTATCTATGTCTAATGAAATGTAGGAGCATTACTGCCACCTACTGGGCTGGAGTGCATCTGTGAGCCCCACCAGAGTCTTTGTTGGGTGATGTTTGCCCACTTTTGGTAACCTTCAGGGATTTTCTTTTTTTTTTTTTGGTGAGAAGTAGCCTTGCTAGTTTTTTTCCTGTTAAAGTTGTAATTGTTGCAGCTAAATTGAGGCTAAATTTAACTCTTTTTTGACAGATTTATTTCTGTTTGACCAAACTGATGGGTGGTGCTGCTTTTTTTCACTCGACCTGTTAACCACTGGACAGATTGATTAGAGACTGAGTCTGATTAGCGTGAACTTTTACTGTTGTTCAAAGGAACGCATCACTGTTAAAGAGCCATAAATAGAGACGCTGCTTGGATTAAAAACCCAGAATGAGCCCCGCTGGAAACCTGGTGCACTGAAGGCCTGAATCCAGACCCGACTGAACAATAACATTGAAGCCTCACTTTTCATGGTTGCCAAGGCTTTACTTGGCAAGATAAAATTGCTGCTTCAAAAAAAAAAAAAAAAAAAAAAAAAGAAAAAAAAAACAATAGGTGAAAAATGAGTTGCCAGTCAGCAGCCCCCACCAACAATACCAGCCTGTCTTTATGCTCAGGCAGAAAACAGGGGGGGCCCTACTATCCCAGGGACCACGGTTAAAGGTCAGCATGGACCTCTGGACATGTCCTATGATAATACCCTGGGCTGTGTCATGTGAGGGGGTGAGGAGAGGTGTGTGTATGTGTGTGTGTGGGGGGGGGTGATTTCTATCAGAGAGAGAGGAGGAGAAAAACACAGTGAATGAGGGAGAAAATAAAAAGCTTACATTTAGGGAAGGACTCGGAGGCACAGATCATAAGATCAGCACGCAGGTCATCTGTTTTCAAATCCATTTACACCATTCATGCCTTGGGGTGTGGAGTCCACAGCGCTCCCTGCTGCTGTCCTAGAAACCCCCCCACACACACACCCCATCCCCGTCCTTACAGTGTTTTTCTTCTGAGCTGCATCTCCTTCTGTCTCTCCTTAATTAAAGGGAGCGTTTTGACTGAGAGCTGCAGGAAGATGGCCGCCACCTTGGGTGGAAAAGGTTACGGGAGGAATGAAAGGACGTTCATTGATCTCCCAGGTCTCACCCCCCCCCCCCCCCCCCCCCCCTTTTGCCAATGCTGTAATTTTTCTTTTATTTGCAGGTAATTATGATATTCAGGGCAGTTTTTATCAAATGTAAAAATGTTGCTCATTTATATAATCGGATTTGTATTTGAAATGCACTTTAAAGCCACCCATGGCTAACTTTTAGCAATGTCTATGGCTAAAACTGAGGTAATTGTACCTGAAATTTAGCATGAATGGGTTTAATTTCCATCTCAGTAAATATTTGTTGTAGATTGAATTTTTTCAGCTATTTTTTGGCATTTACGTACAAACTTTATATAAAGTAAATAAAGTTTAACATAGTTTACATTGGTTTTGGCTAACGCTTTCTTTAACACTCTACCCTTTACAACGTTATGTTTTGGCTACATTATGCTGTCCATTTGGCTATCAGCTGTTCTGTGGTAGAAATCTTTGCTTACAATTATGTAAATCTATATATATATATATTTGCTATTTTTATGCTTATTTTTTGTTAACTCTGTAGCTATATTTTATAATAAATATATAATAACTCAATTTATTCATTTAGTATTTGACTAACTGAAATGTACTCCTGGTGTAGCAGTCACTCAGGAGATTTTTAAATCTGACCGCAGTCTTGACAAAATTAGCTATTGTTTAATCATAGACTAAAAGTGATCTGCCTAATATGAATATTTTGTTAATTAGTCTGGTTTGACAAGTCATTCTCCAGTTGATGACAGATCACATGCTCCGTTCTTTCACTGCTGGCCCCCGTGTGTCTCCGCTGCCTTTAACACTGATGGGGAACAATGGCCATTCTATTAAATTTTAAAGCAGCAACTTATCAACCGTCGCCTTGGTCCCTGTCATCACATGACCCACATGCTGGACGACGTGTCACAGCCAGCGTGGCCTAATTTGCATGAGACCATCAACCCTTTTCGGACGCAGGGCACAAATGTTGTCTAGACGACATGCATCAGACGGATGACCCCGCCCCCCTCCCCGGCCCCCCGACGCTTCCATGCACGCTCACATACGTCTTCAACCACCCACACAGACACATGCATAAACACCTATATCTGTATCTGTGTGCATCCATTCATCCACGGACTCACTCACGTCACTTCAAACAGTCCAGACACTCCAGCCGGGGGTGAAGGCAATAAATCAGCTGCAGGTCTGTCTCACATTGATTCACAAGCTGTGATATTATGGTGTGGTGCACGGAGCATGAGAATGTAGAAAACACATCTCAGACGTGATTCCTCACCGGAGGAATGACAGGATGGAGAAGGAGCTCAGTCGGATATATGTAAATCAGCCCCTGGTTTGGAGATGATGGGACTGTTCTGTGGTGGTCATGCCCAACGGTCGATGGGACGGACTATTTGAAATGCAATGTGTGTGTGTGTGTGACAACAAACAGTGCATGCAATTGTGTGTGTGTTGCGTTTATGTTAAGTATATGGGAGCCTGTGTGTGTGTATCCCAGTGTAGTGCCGGGGCCAGTGGCCCCTGGTTGTTTGATGTATGTATTAGTCCAGCTGTAATGAGCGTGGCAGCAGTGGGATGAGTCTCAGGAGAGCTGATTACATCTGTTTGTCGTCTCTGCTCAGGCTGATCCGGTGACACCGGGAACCACTACAGAGCCGCCGTCTTCTAACGTAGCCACGGCAAGTGGATATGTGTGTGTGTGTGTGTGAGAGAGAGAGAGACAACTCATAACGTGGCTGCAGCAAACACTTAATGCACCTAATTCACATATTAATATACAGTATGTAAAAATATATTTATCCAAAAACACTTCTTCTTGTAAGATGCTGTGGATAAAAGCGTCGGCTTAATGTCTGAAATATAAATGTAACCAATCAGAGCGTTTTATATCACAGGCGGAATTATGTTGTCATTTAAACACACTGTAGATAATGTGTTCCATTCACTCAAGAGTCTCAAGCTTAAAATCCCATCATCATCAACTCCCAGCATGTGTTTGTGGGGGCTTCAACCTCAGGTCAGCGGCCCGGCTTGTGTCAGACCAGCCTGACTGAGGTCAGTAAGTCTACGACTGACAGTCTGACTGAAACAACAGTCAGATGGATTGTTCAGGACTGTAGACTGATTAATGTTGTTGAGGACATCAAACTCTCCACATGATTACAGGAACTGTTTTCCTGCAGCAGTCCCTGAAAAACCTAACTTTAACTTGTCTCCACTTCCTGGTTGTGCACCGTTCCAACACCTGCAGCACCGTCGAAAGTCTTAGTTGTAACACGAGCAGCGAAACACACACCTTCCTCATTTTAATAAATGTACATGTGTGAACTTTACTTCCTGTCCTGTGTCCTATTTCTGCAAAAGTGGCACAAAACATCCGTCTCCTGGTCCTCTGGCCACAGTACTGGTACGGGGTGAGGACATTAGTGCAGACAGGAGAGAGAGGGGGCGGAAAGGGAGTGGCTGAGGGGAGAGGGGCTCAGGTAGGAGGAGAGGCAGTGTGGTGAAACTCGAGGAGGTTTGTAAGAACCGGAATGAAGCAGGAGCGGAGAGGAGAGGAGGAGACACGGACAGATGACCAGGGAAAATCATGTGGGTCACTTCAGCTCCGTCCAAAAGGGTCTCATTTATCCTCCCCTCCTCTCACCCACCTGGCCAGAGGGCAAACTTTAGCGTTGCAGCGAGGCAGCATCACCTCTGTCACGGCGAGAGCAGAAGTGAGCGCAGTGGCTGGAGCTGCAGACAGCAGTTAGTTATTGTTAGCTGAGGGTGGAGGCTATAACTCACCCCGGTGGGCCAGACTTGTCTTGGCTACAGCAGCTTGTAAAGGCACTAATCAACACCTTTCTATTCACACTGTGTTCCTGCAGTCATTAACACATATTCGGCGTGTTTGCATGTCTGTCAGCACTTTGCAATAGAGCTGATTTCATTGCAAATAAAAAAAAAGAAAAAGAAAGCTAGTGTTTATTCAACGGCCTGAAAATATCAGCACCAGCGTCTGCCTCGTCTGTGAAGGGATGCAGGTGGGACTTTGAGATGACAGCATGTCCTACAATGTCACGGTTCAAGTCTGCTTCTGTAGATGTTCATCCACTCATGTACTTTTATACGAGATATCTAAAGAAAAAAAGAACCTAAGGCCCACGGTCCAAATGAAGCCCACCAAGTCATTTTGTGTGGCTCACAGGAGCGTAAAGACCGTTTAATAGCCTTATAATAAGGTCTAAGCTGCTTCAGAGTATATATTAACTACACATTATTACTACAACACATTGCTGAGTCATGCCGTTCTGACCTGAGATATCTGGGTTTGTTGTCTCTGATGTTTGTAATTTACTTGAAAAGTTTTATTTGATTGAGAGTTTCTTGACTTGTTAATTTTTTTTTTCATTACACGGAGCAATGTTCAATATTTGTAACTTATATATAATATATATATATATAAAATATATAGGTTTATAACCTTATGTATATATAAATAATTATTAATTGCAGAAACAATAATAATACCCTGGAGGTGGAGTAGTTACATCTATACCAGGGGTCAGCAACTATTAGGAGGAGGATGTTTCTAGACAGGCACCTTGGGCGTCGGACACTCAAATAAAATGAACCAAAAATCACATTTTCATCTGATATAATTATTTGATGTTATTTAAGTCTCAGTTGTTTTGGAATCCAGTTGTGGGCCGAATTGGACAGTTCAACGGGCTGGATACAGCCCGCAGGCCACCAGTTGATGATCACTGATCTGTACAACCACCACTTTAGGGAAACTGTGTTGGTGATGAGGCCCCCTGGTGAAAAAGAGTTTGACACCTGTGTTAGCAGCTAACCATTAGCCAAAGATAACGCATATAAAGGAGCAGTAAAATCCCTGTTCCACCTACACTGGGTGGTGAATGTTAATTAAAGTGAAGATTTGAAGTGTTTCAGACAGCTGTTTGTACTAAGGTGTTAAGAAACCATTCCATTTTTGAAGCTACAAAAATGAGGCGGCAGCTGCTGCATGAAGAATGTTAGAGTGGAATACGTCTGCACCTCTTCTTCCCAGAAAACCTCTGGGTGGATATGGTTGAGCCTGGATTAGCACAGCTCACTAACACACTTACAAACCTGCATATGCATCGCTGCTCTTGTTTTAAGCGAAACCTTCAGTGAGAGAAACCAGTCTTTAATCATTTCATAAGATCATTTGCCTGGCAGATACGCCTCAGGCTTTTCCCATTACCCCTGCCTGCCTTGACCTAGATATACATGCAATCTGTGTGTGTGTGTGTGTGTGTGTGTGAGAGAGAGAGAGAGGGGAGTGTGAGAGTGAAATAAAGGGAAATGAGATGGATAGATACAACAGTTCTATCAAATGTTTCCACATCTATCTTTACATCAGATTTCAGCTGTTTCTCCAGTTAGTTCTTGTTGTTTTTTGGTGTTTTTTATGGCTAACATTGAGCTGTTTCTGATAATATAATCTGTGAGCTAAAGCCGTTTGCTAACTAAAGCGTTTTGCCACAGTTTTGGGTGTTCATCATGTGGGGTTAGTTTGTACTGTGTAGCTTTAAGCAGCTATATTAGGCTAATTCTAATCTGACCTTTTATAGTATTTTATTTGGGATTTTTTTATTTGCTATTTTAGTTCTTTTGGGTATTCTTTGTCTTGATCTTTTCCATTTATGTTTTTTTTTTCAATTATTCATATATTTTTAGAATACTTCATTTGTTTATCTATCTATTAACTACAATATATATTTTTTTACACTTTTTATTAAATTTAACAAATTCCTTGGAAATTAATTTTAGATACCGGGGATTTTTACACTCCTTTTAAATTTAATTGTGACATATATGAATACAGTATATTGATGTGCTAACTGTTAGAAATACTGTGGGAGGAAATTGCTGCCTATTTTCTTCCTAAATTTAAAAAAAAAAACTAAAGATTTAAATGTGGACATATTTCACCCTCTCTTTGCTCGCTTTTTTTTTTTTTTGCACTGAATATATTTTCAATTTACAGTGCATTTGCCTGCCCTCATTAATTACAGACTGAAGTTTGAGGCATGTACACGATAGTCAGTCCACATCTGAATGTGTCCAGCAGTGGTAAAAATGCAAATGAGCGAATCTGAGTGATGCACGACGCAGCGCGCACGGAAAATAATGCAGCGTCTCTTTGTTTTTGACTGCAGCAGCTAAAATGTGCACACACACACCAGTCATTAGCATGAAAAACCATTTGCCTACGAATGAGAGACGAGCACACGGAGTAGAGAAGAAACAATGCCAGACGAACCACGAGCAGTGGAGCCCACAATGCCAAGTATTGTCCATCAAACTGAGTCCTGTCACAGGATAAAAACATTAAAGTTTAAATAATTTATTTTCTTTTGTGGTCTGCCGGCTCTGACTCATGACAACAAAAAAAAAAAAAAAAAAAGAAACTGCTGGGACCATGAAACACAGCTGCCCAAAGTCTGCAGCTCACAGATGAAATATTAAAAATCACTCCTACACTTTGGGTTGGTTCGCAGCTTCAGATGAAAAGAACAGCAGCGGCTGCTCTCCTGCGTGCACCGTCAGAGTTTGTCATCTAAAAGGCTGGACTGTGTTTTCTTCTGAACTGCAGTTCTGTTCAAACGTCTAATAATCTGACCACAGAACACTCTCCTTCCTGCCGGTACACTTTGTCTCCACACAACTGTCACTGTCTGTGGACACTCTCCACATGAGTATCTCTGCACACATGTTTACCGGCCTCAGTCACCGGTGCAGCCGCAGACACAAACACAAACACAAACACACCTGAGCTCAGTTTCTGGATTTCCAAGACTTTGTCTAACCTTCTCACCTTTCTTATTTTTTTTTTGACTCCTATTTTTCTTGTCTCCACATTTGAAGAAACCGGGTCTTTGTCTCAGCATCTTTAGCTCTCTATTTACCGTTGTAGTGAATGCCATGTCTTTGATTCTAAAAGAGCAGAACCAGTATAATCTGGATTTGTCCTCGCTCAGATGCAGTAGACCGACAGATCAATGTTTTACCATCGAAAAGTCCAAATACGCCCCACTCATATTTTGTCGTACTTTAATTAGGGATGGCCATGTATCAGATCAGAGGGGCTGTAAGGTTGGGTTTTTGATGGTCGATCTTGAGGTTTTGACCAAGATGGGAACGATACAGACCAAGCCACTCTTAGTTTTTATTATCAATGTCTGAGAACAGACACTGTAACTGTTTTACTGTGTACTGTACTTGGGTTTAAACATGCTTTGGACTGAAATAATAAAACTCAGTAGTTTGGTGTACTTGGGTTTAAACATGCTTTGGACTTTACAAATAATAAAACTCAGTAGTTTGGAGTTCATCAACGGAGGTGAGTAGTTACGTAGGTTAGGACAGTGTTTTTCAACCTTGGGGTCGTGACCCCTTATTGATTCACCCGGAATGTCTGGCAACTGACAGTGACCACCAGAAATTTAGAATCTCAAATCGGGGTCAAAGCCAAAAATATCTACATAATATCTAAAGATAAAAAAGTGCTTTTTTGTTGTTGTTGGACGTCCTCTATTTGTTTAATTTTCGGTTCAGTTGTCAACCGAAAATGTTTGTCAAATATTTAACAAAATTTACATTCATCTAGATTATTTGAATGTAGAGGCTCTAAGTGATCACATTAATGGTAATCGTTCCACATCTAATATTTGCAGAGAATCAGTTGATGCTGCGTTCAGCCGCCCTGTTGTCATGATTGTGTTTGTACAGTAAGTGACAGACTGTTTTCAACGTTTGACAGAAGTAGGCTGGAAGAAGAATGTAACATCTAACCTTCAAAACAACCTACAAAGACATTAAAGTGGCTCCAATTTACACAACAAACCTACACAGTGTAAAAAAGGGGAAAAACAGCACTGATATATGGTTGTGTTTTTCTTCCCTTTTCTCCTCGGCCTGTGATGAAGCAGCCACTGAGTCACTTTGTTTTCATGTATAATCACCCCATATATTAAATGCTAACTAATGGCTTCTCGTGACTGGAACGGAAAAAAAAATCTGCATAAAGAATATGTTACGTTTCACTGCGCGCACACACACACACACAGATACACACACGTACAACCCAACCAATTTACCTTTTTTTAAATGGACAGTCCTGTCATGGAGCAAACAGGAGCCGGGCAGACGGCGGGGAGTGGTCACCCCTCAGAGACCTCTTGTACAGTCGGCCCGGCTTCTGCTCGCTCGCCTCGGGACAGCAGAGTGACGGATGGAGGGACAGAGGAGCCGCGGTCGGGGAGGAGGTGAGCATGAATCAGTGACAGGCAGGGAGATGTCAGGATAGAAGGTAAAATTATAGCGACAGAGAGACAGAATGGAAGAGTAATGGAGAGAAAAAATGCAGATGAGTGGAGAGCGTAAGGGGGGAAAGAAAAATAAGAAGAAAAGGGGGGTGGTTGTTCAGCGGCTGATTTAGGACAGAGAAACGACCACTGACTAGTGAGGGTCAGAGGTAAGGAGGACGCAACTAAAATCTGTCACATACCAGTGGTCAAAGTAACCAAGTCCTGATCCACGGAATGAACATTTGATCGCTGAAAAAGTGTTTAAACATAATTTTCATTTCATACACGTTTGTTTAGCATTGAATTAATCATTTGCATAGGCCTTCCTCTGAAATCAAATTCCTGTGTTATTTGGAACATGTTATTTTGATTTATTTTATTACAGGGACAGCAGAATAATATCGTCTATTACAAATACAGAAAAATATTGCGACTTTTATGATCTGCCTGGTCTGGAGCGGAGCTTTTTACAGTCGTACTTTGTGGACCTCCCAGACAAACAAGTACACACATACACACTACACAAACCACATGAAATAAGAATAAGGCTGTAATAAGGGTTATCACTGTGGAAATGAACTAAAATTGACATTTTTATATTTCTATAAAACCAACGAGAATCAATGCCCAACAATAAATGATCGCTCCAGTTTCCTCTGATTTGTTGCGATAGTACAGACATGAGTAGTAGTTGTAGTATTACTAGGAGTAGTATTCGTAGTGTCCAAACACAGAGATAACATAAAATAAGTAAAGAAAATATTTAATTGGAATAAGGGTTAATCTGTGGTGGAGTTCATCACAGCGCTTTTATTTTGAAAGGAAGCACAGCTTGTCGGCACAAAGTGTGTTTCTGGCTGCTGCTCTGTGTTAGGCTCCGTTCTGAGACTAGGAATGAATGAAATGGAAGTTGTGCTGCAGAGATAAAATGATTGTTCACGGTTGTTCCCCATGACTGCCGACGTGTTTTATCTGTTCCACACATAAACAGCTCCTGCACCAAACTTCTGGTTCGTGCTCTATCACAAGACCCAAACACTCTGTTCCTCCGGTTTTGGTCCCAAAGGAGAGACACACGTCACATACTGAGAACCCCCTGTTCTGTATTAATATAGAAAAACCATGGAGCTTCAAAATGCAACTTCATCTTCACCGCTGCGACCATTCACATTCAGCGTACTCCTTGCTGACCACATCCTTTGCGTGGTGAACCAGTTTACAAAGGACAAGACGTATTTCTGAAGAAGCTCCCTGTTAGTAGTACTGTTGTTGTTGTTGTTAGCTCAGGAACAGTCGAACCCAAAAACGTCAAGGTCCAAAGAAAAAACAAACCATTTTTTTCCATCAAATGTTCAGTTATTGTGGTCGAGCCGCAGACGTTTTAAAGACAAAATGTCTACTTTTATTTAGGGAGTGAGAAAATACCAATGAACTGAAACACTGCATTTTTTCATTTCACCATACTGTATCAATCAATACTACAACAAAATATCTACAAAAAAAAACATTTATTTATTCCATTTTTTTTTTTTGTTCTCATAGCAGTCGGCAAATTTTCATGTTTTGTTCTCATAGCAGTCGGCAAATTTTATGTTCACCGGTCGTAAGAAGGTCACAGGCCGCGGGAACGCTCCATGCTCGGTCTCCACGGTGAGTACTTGTACCTAATGAAGTGGCCAGTAGCTTTCTCACCAAACGTCTGAATATTTGATACATTAAAAAATGTGTGTGCGTATCAGCCTAAGCACTGACTGACACACACTTAAACTCTGCTCGCTTCATTTTTACATTTAACTCGCGGAGAGAGATACTGCTGCTTTTCTAATCCTATGGCCTGTCCTGCGGCGGTACAAGCATATACCTGATATTTCTGATAAGCGCTCTGCCTGTGTGATTGTGTGCGAAGCTGCGGCCCGTCCCTGCAGCCATATCACATGGTCCTCTATCTCTTCATTCCTGTTTCAATCAAAATGTTGCTTGAACACTTTCACTTGATGCGGGCGAGGAGTCGCCTTGGGCGGAGAGAGACACGTTGCTATCAACGTGTCTCCCATGCATGAAAGGACATCTATTATCTGTGAACCTGGAATCCGGCTGAATTTCTTATGTATACAGACAAAACAGGAGGACACATAGCAGCTGAGTGGACTGGACATTCAAACTGTAGTGGGGGGAGCTCAGTGTGACGATCGGATGTCCAACCTTAATTAAATTACTGCAGTAAAATGCCTGGTATTTATACATGGAAATAGTCAGGATGTTAAAGCACAACATGCAACTTCACCACTAGAGGCTGCTAAATCCTACAAGCTGTATCCCTAAATGAGGTTTCTTCCAGCAGCGGTGCACCGACCTGAGAAAGCGGGTCATTGTTTCTGTCTTTATGTAACAGTCAGTAGCCTTGAGCTGAACAAACAACATTCTTTGGCGCTCCATTGTGGCAGCTGCGGCCACATCTACTGTACCAGTCCAAACACCACTGCGTGTACCTGCACGTTAGATTAGCTTAGAAATATGACTGACGTGGAAACCTTTCCTGTCCTCGACAGGATTATCTGATTTGACTCATCTTTTATAGATGAACCCTTTCCCCTCTGCCCGCTCGTCTTTCGTCTGAGTGAGGCCTGCTGAGAAGCGGACACGCCGCGGTCATATATAACATCAGGACGTACAGCATGTGAACTATGGCTGTGGAATGTAACCTTTGGAGACATGATGGCACAATCCTCAGTGAGTACAGTGAGAGAGAGAGAGAGAGAGCGAGCACATGTCCGTATCTCTCCGTGACCCTTTTCACCCCGAACTGTTTGTGTTTCCCAATGTGAGTACGTGCAGGACATATGGAGAAACCAACCGCTCTCAGGTTATGGCCGCACCACTCTGCCTGCATGTGTGTCCCTGCTGCGCTCTGCATGTGGAACGCACAGCGTCCACTATTTCTGTCCATGTAATATGACGATGGTTTGGTGTCACCCTGAGACACAGAGCCCTGGTCATAGGAGGACATGTATGGAGCGGGGACAGAGTGTGCAGCCTGCTGGACATGATTAAATATTTTTATTATTTTTTCCAAAATGGGGGCGGAGGGTCGAGGACTTCTGCAGGCCGCTGAGAGAGGTTTAAGATTGAGTTTGGAGTTAAGATTAGAATTAGGGTCAGATTAGAATCAGGTAAAAGATTAAGTCAGATGAGGGAAGAATAATGTCTCTGTGAAGCCCTTACAACAAACAAACGTTCACAGCGCACTGTACCCTCCCCCCCTACAAGGAGTGGATGACTGACAAGATGGTTCAGTCCACTCAATCCACTCTGGAACAAACGCGCTCAGGTGAAAAGTCCAACATACAGAGTGAACCCTCTGATCATCCAGCCCGTTTGGAGACGAGAGACGAGGAACACAAACACGCACGCACGTGGCAATATATCGAGGATGACTGTATTTTCCCAGGCCCACGGTATGTCAGGTCATGGGTGGGCAGTCTTTATGTTTCCACTTAAATTAATAAAACGTTTTTGCTGCAATTACATGAAGGCCTAACTGTAAAAATCAAGATAATGATGATGATGATGATGATGATTAAAAGCACAATGGTGAAGATGAGAACGATGATGACACGATGATGATGTACGAGGCGAACACAACCTGCGAGTCAGTTTTACGACCAGGGGATAATAAAACAGAGGTTTGTGGCAGACTGAAGGGTCGGTGCAGCACCGAGGAAGGCAAATATTTTTCTACATGGCCTGTGTTGACTTTTCAGTTTTCTAGGAGGTGGTGACTGTGTTACCTGCAGGTCAAAGGAACGGGGGAGACGTATTTGTTTTGTTTTCAACTAAAGAGCCTGAAGTACTTTATAAATGTAGTCTTCAGAAGAGGTTCTGCCGTCTTTAAAGACCAGTTACAAAGGGTCGCAGGGGAAACTGAGGAGTTTGTTTGACCGTTTTGTTTTAACCTTCATCATCATCATCATCATCATCATCATCATCATCATCATCATCTTCATCATCATCATCATCATCATCATCATCTAATTCAGAGGCACAGCAGTGAGTGAGACGACAGGGACCTTTACCTCTCTGTCTGGTTCTTTTACAGTTTTCTGAACTTCAGCTACAAATTATTCTGGTGTCAGGATGTTAGAACATGGTTGATACAGTGCCACATACAGGCCTGGCATATGTACTACAGGGACTGGAGTCCCTGTTTATTGATGGGGAGGTGTTGCTGTAAATCTCTGTTCCTGCCTTGTCTCTCTTTATCTGGACATTTATTTTTAGTTTTCTAACTTTAGTATTTTTTGCACCAGTCACCTCTAGAGTTTTGGCGAAATATCTCAACTGAAGTTTTAAAAATACACCTAAAACACAACGTCATACAATAAATCACCTTGTCAAAATATTGAGGGTCCCCAAATATTCAGAATGACAAAGCTATTTGCTCACGTCTGTTTAAATGGGGGACAAAGCTATTTGCTCACGTCTGTTTACATGGGTTTTCTTTTTTTTTATGTATTTTTTGGAACACAAATAAATAAATAATATTTCATAACGAGCCAATGAACAAATGAGAAAAAAAATCATCAAATCGAAAACAGCAGAATCCTAAAAACGTACCTCTGGATATTTGTCTTTACACATCTTCCTGACTAAGAGCGATCTATTCTATTTTCCAGCGAGCATAGTTAGTCTTCTGTCCACTTCCTGTCTTTGCTCCAGGATCTGGGGTTTGAAAGGTCACACTTTATTTCCATGCACAGATGATGATATTCAGCTTTAGGTGGTCCCAGAAGGACTCCAATCTGCCGTGAACCTATTCCAGCATGCATTCACTGGGTCTTCTTTTTCATATATCAACACAACCGGCAGAGCAATCATCCTCAATCACCCTTTTTCTGTCTGTCACTCGCAACCCCACACACCACACTGGCAGTGCTCCCGAAAGCCAACGTGGCATCACATTCTTGACTAAACGTGCATAAAAACAAATTAGCCTGGCCCATACAATTTGCAAAGAGATGTGTGCAGCCAGCCAGCAAATAGATGTCATTCCAAACCAAGGTCATGATGGTATTGAGGCTGGAAATTTAGGATTGATGTTTGCACATGCCGGGGCTTCTTCACTTTTCACTTTCAGTCTGTCGGCTTTGACGCAGGCTTATTGGATGAGGCGAGACAACAGCGAGACAGTCCTGGCGTCCGCGTGATTTAAAGCTGAATTTATCTTTGTCCTAATGTCGATTTTAGAGAATGTGTCGGTGTTTGTGCCAACAAAGTTTTACTGGCCAAGAAAATCTTAAGACCTAATCATTTTATTTTCACTATCAACACTGACAGACCTCGTACGACAGACGGTGCAAATGAGCCGCCAAAAACAGAGAGTCGTTGACCTTCGGTTTGAACTTGGTCCAATTACAAAGAGTTTGTTGAATTAGTTAACTCTTCTCTGTGTCCCACTGCGGCCCAATACCAAATGACCTACGGACCGTAACAGGTCCCCAGACCAGGGGTTGGGGACCCCTGATTTATTGAATTCAAAACAATTTTGTCTCTCTCACGAATATAAAGAGCACTTTAGAACAATGTACTGAATGAAAACATTAAATGTACATCCCTGGATGGTTCCAGATGATATACATTGAAAGTCGGAGTCTCAGGACAGACACAGTCCGACCACGTGTGTGCTGGCGGTGGAGTCAGTGTCTGAGGAGTGATAGATGGCAAACTCTGCTCATACGTCACAGTCCTACAGCTCGGTGCGTCTCAGAGACACACGTGACGTGACACCAGCTGAATTGCATGTTTGAATGTATTTTGAATGATGAGCTGAACTACTCCACAGAGGTGTGAGGATGTTTATCATCGGTACAGACCACGTCCTGGTGCGCCCTGTATTTGAGGATCACAAGTAAATATGGAAGAAAATAAACTGCACATACTGTACTGTATGGATTACAGGAAGAAAGTCTTTGCTTTTAAACTAGTCTGGCCTTGTTTTCCAAAAGCACACAGATGTGTACCCAAGCCCCTGAACTGGAAAAGTACCAGTGGAAAATGTTGGGGAGCTGCTGCGCCGTACGACTAATGTCCTCCCATGAAAAGGAGCAGCAAGAAGAAGTCTGTCTCTAATGTCCACATAATGTCCACACAGACCACCACTA
>NC_024315.1:13739974-13740785 GCF_000523025.1 Cynoglossus semilaevis
TCTGTCTCTAATGTCCACACAGACCACCAGTGTCTCCTGCTCTGTCTCTGTCTGCACGTCTTCAAAACCGTCAACATGTTTCTTATTGTCGGAAATAACGACCTCAGCCCAGAAATAATCTCAACATCGCCCCCTAGTTGTATGTACTGCGTAACATGTATGCCTAACATAAGGCACACGTGGGAGTATGTGGACAGTGACCGGCTGTTCTTGTTCATGTACGTAGAGGCACCACAGTGGGGGCCACACGTTGCGACCTGCAGGAACCAGAAAATGACTAAAAATGTTCGTGGTGAGTAACGTCGCAGGTGATGCAACGAGGAACCAACTCCCGACAAGAATTGTCAATAAACAGTAAATTAGGATTATTAATCCAATGTCTTTACCAACCACTGCTGCCCCCACATAACAATTATTCACCCAGCAGGCCTTCCTTTGTGTGTGTGCCCTTGTCACTTCATCACAGCCGGTGTAAATATACAGTATTCCAGAGGAAGCTTTTTAGCCTGGCTGGTATGCAGAGTGGGGCCGTGTTGAGCTGAGCAGGGCCGGCCTAATAAGTCCCCAGGCTATGGTAGCCAGGCCAGTGGTAGGTGGATGATGGATCTCAGTGCCAGGGTATGTAATGGCGGGACAGGGGAGCACAGGGGTGAAGGACAACACTCTGCCCTCTCTCCTTAATCAGATGCAGATCAAGCTAAAAGCAGCGGAGCAGCAAATCCCTCCTCTAACAGCGAGCCTCCAGACCCTGCGCAATCCCCTCTTTCACCCCCCCCCTCCCCCCACTCCCCCCCCCCCCCCCCCCCCCCCC
>NC_024315.1:13750624-13756781 GCF_000523025.1 Cynoglossus semilaevis
CTCTTCATCCCTCTCTTTTTTCTCTCCTGATTGTCTTAGCAACAGAGCTCAGGCAGCGGGGCCCGATCAGGAGATGGATACTCGGAGGCCTTTAGCACAAAGATCATATAGGATAAGTGCAAAAGCCCCTTGTGGCTTGTTGATAAAGTATTGATTTCTCCGCAAGCTGCTGTTTACGAATCACCTTGGAGGGAGTGACCCCCAAGACCTTTGGGTGTGAGGAAGGAGTGTGTGAGGAGGGTGAGACGGGCAGGAACGCGAGGGGGTAATGTGAAAAAAACGAAGAAAGGGGGGAGTGCAGAGAGACATGGACGGAGAGGAGAGCGAGGAGGGGAGGGTGAGATAGGAATTGATTGGGGGACAATCCTGGCTACTAATTGAAGGGACGGATCGATGACGGTGGACGGCGGAATTTGGGGAAAACAAAGCAGGAGGCGCTGCCTCTGGGTACTGGTGGATAACAAGAGGAGACGTGCACGTGTGTGTGTGTGTGTGTGTGTGTGTGTGTGTGTGTGTGTGTGCTAACACAGTCGGATCAACGCAGTCAGCACTTTGATGCTCCTTTTCATTGTCTTCTGACGAATGAAAGGTGCGGCCGCGTAGACAATGGGGCGAACGGCGTTGTCATTTTTCAGCGCAGAGAAGTTGTCATGTCTGCTCCTCAGTGGGTGGCGGTAAACTGTGTGGATAAGGGGCATTTTTGGGGTTCCAGGATGGTTCCACTGTGACTGACACAGACAATGCCATTACCCCTCTGGGTATAAGGAGTCTAGACACTCGTATCCCTGTCAGCCTCGCAGCATAAAAGTTTGAGAGCAAACAGAGTTATTTCACACAGGGTTCATCTAACTCTGTTAGTGTGTCAGATGTTCACGGCTGTCGTCTTGGATCAAAAGTTCGCGATAGTGGGGCAAAAGTTACAGCGTGGACTTTAAAGTGTTTGGATTTAGTGTCACGTGACTTTACGTTCTGGGTGTAACCAACTATCAACTATCTTTATTTATATCTGGGTGAACTACCAGGATTGATATTTACATTTACCTCCTGATGGTTATTTTTTCACTTTTCCTTTTCGTGTGTTTACTTTGACGCTTCAACATAAGAATTTCCATGAAGTGTGATTAGGAAAGTTCCATTGTATCGTGTCGTATCGCATTGTACCCTATTGTATTAAGTATGTGAATGAGTGGACACGACGCGCAGGTATAGACGTGGATCTTCTCAACGTTGGTAACGCTGTCTGGTTTGTCAGTAACTTAAATCTGCTCAACTGTCAATTAACAAAATGTTCTGAAAACATTATTATTATATTATTTCATCTACGTTCCTCATCGAACACAGTGTGAGACAACACCGATGCAAACTTAGAGCAGTTTGAACTCTCTCACCTTTAATAAGAACAGGAAACAGACAAAGAGAGAAAGGAAGAGTGAACTGCTAATTCACAATTTTCTCCCCCTCTCTAACTCCTTGTTGTCAGGAAATCTAATTTGTACCAACAGGCAGGAGAGCCACCTGGCTGCATATGCAGCATGCAAATGGGACTCTGTTTTCAGCACTGTTGAAGGAAGGGAGGGCGAGCGAGAGAGAGAGATTGCCCTGCAGGATTAATGACATCATTCTGTATGCACCTCTGGACTCCCACACTGCCAGGATATTACCCACCTCTGACATAGAGGGATAACGTTGGTTCTGTGAAGGCACAAAGTTCGAGGATCTATCTCTTCCTGCTGGCGAACTGAAAATAATGGGCCTGGTTCATCATCAGATTGCCGTGTCAGGTTTTGGGGGGAAAAATGAATAAAAATGTGGCACATTGGGAATAGATGAGTCTGAGGCTGAGGGCTAGTTAGACTGTACCACCCGGGTCGCTGACAATCTTACTAATGGCGGTTCTCTCTGCCAACACAGGAGCCCAAAGAGCGAGGAGCTGCTTGTGTGTGGCTCCTAAACATGGACTCATTCTGCAGAAATGATCCCCATTTTCCATGCTGATAATTTAATGTTTTGTTTGGAGTTTTTCTCCACCAATAAATACCTGTACTGCACTACCACACCTGAAATGGTTTTCTCCAGGGGTGGAGTTATCCCAACAAAGGCCACTGCTTGTGCATTAACACCATCACAGTCTGTTGGCATCAGATGTTACAGCTTTTTTTTTCCCCCACATGTGAAGGAACGTCCTCCACTTCTCACCTGTTTCAGCCCCCCCCCCAAACCCGTTACGTTGTCTCAGTGCTAATTTATTCAGGTGAAGTTGTTTTTTCGCCGCTGCGAGCCTCAAATGTGAAATCCATCTGCGTCACATCTGCAAAACTTCTAACACGTCGGTTCATCTCCGAAACAAAAGACCGCACTGTGACGAAGATGAAATCAATTATCAACTTAATCCAAAACGGGCACACGAGGCCAGATTATTTATTTAATCGTTTCTTCTAATGATTTATCGCCCTCAAAGAACAAACGCTCTTTTATTGTTTGTTGATTTGGACAATTCTCTTCTGTTGTTGATTTTCCAAATCCACACCATGTTGGTACTGTGTTGCTGATCCTTCTAACTGTTGACCTTTTAGGCATATAATAAATTCATAGATTTTTTTTTTATCCCAACAATTACAAAAGATCCCAGGAAAGGTGGCCTTTATTACCACCGTGTGTTTTTGCAATAAATAAAATCTGCTCTGGAATTTCAATTTCATTGAAACACAATATAAAAATGTGACTCTTTGTGTTAACACGCTGCGGGATCTCACACTGGATCGAAACGTTCTGCTCTCACATAACACTGACATGGGAAACCTGCCTGAACATTTATGGTACAAACACACACACACGATCCTGTTTATACTGTCCTCTCCACCCTGAGGCCCAGGCCTTCAAGGCCAGAGAAGACGGGTCTCGCGGCTGCAGTCTGTCCTCTCCTGTTTCAGGCCCCTCTGCACTCGGCCACATCTGTTTAATGCATACATCTAGTCATGAGGTCATGAGGTGGGAATGTGACAAGAAGCAAAGAAAGCTCTGGACTCAGCATTCATTAGTGCCTGCAGCCATTATGATGCTGACTAAACGCTGGACCAAAGAGTCGTAGCTGAGGAAATAGAACAGTCGGTGTCTGTGCGACGCCTTGAGGGAACTCATGAGTGTGAGGACTTCCAAGAGTTGGAAACCAGAAATCATCTCTGATCAGATCATTAAGCTGTTTAAAAAAATAAAAATCTATCTTTTGAGTGGAAACAGTCGTAAACATTTGGCATGAGAACCGGCCTGTTCTGGTTCATGCGGGCAGTCTTTTTTTTTTTTCTTTCTGTTGAGACCCAAAGGTGAGACAAAGACATACATTTCTCACCCCGAGCCTCCGCCACTAAGACATAATGGGACCTGCCTGACCAAAGGTTGTTTTTTTGGTTTCCATCATATGCAGCGGAGAATGGATCCCAGAGGAAGGAATCCGATTCGGTGTGTGATGTTCTCTGGTCAGGCTGAAAATGGCCAACAACAACACAGAGGGTTTAGTGCTCAAGACCCCGGGAGGAAATTACAAGCTGCAAACACTGGATCTTTGGACATTTCCAGGTATTTAAGGCTATTAATCCACTCTTGGCTACTGCCTGCACTCTGAGACTGGACACACACGGGGTCTCTCTCTCTCTCTCTCTCTCTCTCTCTCTCTCCCTCATACACAAACACAGCAGTAAGAGTAATACACCCCTCATTCCTTCACTCTGCCTCCACATGTGCCACAAATGGCAGCAGCAGTTGAAGGTCTGCTCTGACTGAGGCACACTGCCACACGCTGGTCTGCCAGAGGTGCTGCTCTGGCTCCTCACCACAGCCTCCCTCCACACTCCTCCGTCCAAGTCCTTAGGTCTGTCCAACATAAGCAAACAGTGGATGTAGAAAGGTGGTGTGTGAGACCATACCTATGACAGGTTCAGACAGCAGGGGTCGCCTTTTAATGATTGACGATGGAAAAAAAAAAAATAAGAATATACACAAACACACACACTGGATTTTATGTATTGTGAGTATTTCTTGTAGACAAATGACACACTAACCTAACTCACAATTACAAACACCAACATTGTCCTAATCCTGACCCTAATCCTAATCCCAACTCCTATCTCTTTTGCACAGAATAAGAATATAGTCTTACAATATTTTTTTTTCTGGATTAAGCACTAAATACTAGGGGTGTAAGAATATATATCGATACCCTTATCATCAATTGATACCGTATCAATATTCTACAGCATTGTATATTTTTCTTTTTTACACAACTAACAGTCAAATATTCGTGGTGTTGGTTCATTTTATTTTGCTTTTGTTTCTTCTCTACTGCAAATGTAGATCCTCTAGAACCCGTGTGTCTACAGTATCGCAGTACATCAAATATGTATCATATCATTGTCCCATGCATCCTGAAACATATCACATTGCCAGATATATATTTGCCGATACACACCCTAAATAAATATTGAAGATATTGAAAATAATCAGAGAGTATTTTTTGGTTTAGTCTCTACTGGGAAACTACCAACATATTTGTGGGCATTAACTGGCAACACAGCTGCCATCTGTCTGTTCTCTCTAAATATCATAACAAGTAAATGGCATTCAAGACAAATTGTAAGAAGAAAAATAATCAGCTTTATTTATTATGGTATCAATTCATATTTAGACACAAATGCTCTTGAAAAGTCTGATCCTCCAACCCTGATCCTATCACCATTAGAACAGAGGCTTACGAAAGCGCCCTCTACAGGACAGAGGGAGCAAGTTACGTGCTCTGTGTTGACATGAAAAGTTGCCGCATATTGTACCACTGCTGAACTGATAACCTCTGCTGCAGCTGTGCAGTTACCGTGTTCGCTGAGATGAGACAGAAAAAAAGAGAAGGAAGGAAATGAGATCAAGGATTAAGGGATAGGAGAGTGAAAGAAGGGGAAAATGTATGCAGAAAGATGGAGCAGAAAAGAGAGAGTGAGCGAGTGAGAGCAGCGCTCTGAGTGACATGTGGACAGATGGTACCCACGATGCATAGCCGTCGAGGCACATGCGATAGCCGTGAACCATGGTAGAGCCTCCCACACCCACGCCTCTACTGTTGACACCTCTCTTCATACACGGGCAGCGAGAGAGGACGGGTGGAGGTGGGGGTGGATGCAGGGGGGCAGGAGGACGAAGAGGACACTGGTTCTATTGCCGTGCACTGGCTGAGTGAGAGTGGAACCAATGAATACTCAGATATAATCAAAATGCTAATTGCGGGTTCATTTAATTGTTATATAAACACAGTCAGATGACACTGGCTCATACAGTCACAGGTCATTCAGTCATCTTCTAATACTTTCAGGGTCACAGTGGGACCTCGGTACAGAGTCAGGTTACATCATAGACAGTGTTCCAGTCAATCACAGGGTCACATATAGATAGACAAACAGAATTTCACACTCACATTCACACCTATGCTCAGGTCAAAGCCAACAACATATCTAGTCCTGCCTATTTATGGACTGTGGAAGGCAACACAAACCTCACTGTCAAATAAACACATCAGTGTTTGACAAACTATTTCACCTGAAGTTGGTTCTACAGGTAGTAGTCTTACGTTCCTCATAGAAAGTTTGTATAAAAATATATTTTTTATATGAATATATAAATATATACATATAATGCACCACAGATAAATGATTTATCAGATGCATTTATTTTATTAATGTTTTTAAAAGCTTCTGTTTTTGTATTATATATATCTTCCAATTATGCACCAGATACATTTAATTTAATTTTAAATAAAACTTTACTTTTGAGTTGAAACAAATGTTAATGTTTTTTTATAAAGTTAAAAAAGCATGGAAATCTCTCTCTTTTTTTGTATCAACAGTACCGAACCGAAGTGACACTTAAGAACTGTGAATTTTGTGTATCATTGAACCCCTAATCTATATATAAGGTAAATATATATTCACACATCTAAATAAATAAATATATATATACTGTATATATGTATACATAGAGAGAGATATATGTATATATATATATATATGTGTGTGTGTGTATATATATATATATACATATATATACATACATACATATATACATATATATACACACATATATATATATACACACATATATATATATATATATATATATA
>NC_024315.1:13756808-13761389 GCF_000523025.1 Cynoglossus semilaevis
ATATATATATGTGTGTGTATTTCTGCTTTCGGATTCACAGGATGTTGTGATGAATGTAAATGCCAGTGAAACTTTAAATGTGTTTGAAAAGTTTCTGAAGCCAGAGACGAAGCAGCAGCAGCAGCGGCAGGAGAAGCAGGCAGCGGCGCCAGCAGCGGCGGCGGCAGCAGCAGCAGCAGCAGCAGCTACAGCAGCAGCAGCAGCAGCAGCAGCATTGACTTCTAGACACAGCGTTAGGACTGTTCTTCTCTTTGTGGGCTGAAGTTGACCTGTGACATCAGCAGGTGTCATCTCCTTAAAGAAACATGAAAAACTACCATTGTGTGTGTGTTAGTGTTAGTGTGAGTGTGTGTGTTTTACAGTTATCTCCGTTCCTCAGCTTCTTTTTGTGCCTTTTTCACAACCTCCACCCTTTTCTGTCTACCACTCCCTCCCACTCCTCTCACACCCGCCCTGCTCCTCTCCTCTCACTCTCTCTCCTCCTCTTCCTCCTCGTCTGCAGCCTCGCAGGTCGGTTTGTGTTGTTTAATATGCACAGTCCATTCTTGCTCCTTTATTATTGTCCCGCTGGCGACGGAGGCCTTTTCTTTGGCCAGACAATGGGCGGCGTCGTGACAGAGAGCACGGTGGTCATGTCCCATTTGCCACCCCATGCTATCTCTCTATCCTGCCCCCCCCACTCCCTCTTTCTCACCCGCTGTCTGCTTTTCAATAGCACCCTAATACTGTTACAGGAGAGAAAGACCTGAGAGCCTTCAATACGCCCCAAGCCTCCGAGGCCACAGCTATATACATGCTATTAGCATAATTATAGCCTGAGAGAGAGAGGGAACGAGAGAGGGAGAGAGAGAAGGACACATAGACAGAGAGGAGAGCGAGGGGCAGTAAAGGTGTTTGTAATGTGGCAGTCACACCCCCACCTCTGCTTCCTAGCTCTCCACGCACACACACACACACACACACACTCAGGAAAAGCCATTGTTACAGAGGCCATTTGAATAGTCCTGCGATTGGATTTGTCCTGAACTCATCTCCAGTCAAAACAGTTGGCTCTGGGCTCCCAGGACTCTTGGGTGGGCAATTCTCCTGCTGCTGCTTCAGACGCCTGACTTTGAACCTGAACTTGAACCCCAGGGGTCAGCGGATTGAAATTGAATTGAGGAGTGCTCCCCCTGGGATACGGGGTGGGTAAATGCAGTGGCCGTCGCCTTGTTTACACACATCTCAACACAAGCCTTCCTGTTGTTCTGTCCTGTTCACTTTTATACACTCTCAGATGAAGATAAGCGAGGGGCTGAGGTGAAGTGGGAGCTACGGGGAGAGGGTGAGGATCAGTTCAAAGGAAGCATCTGCCTACACTTGGTTCCATGGTGACATGAGCAAAAATGTCACTGTTGTTTTTTAAATCATAAAGGACGAGTTTCCAAGTGCTAATTTGGGCTAGACGTCACACGTGTTCTGCTGGGTTCATTTTAGCCCAAGTCAAAAGCTAGCTCCGCTGCTCACTGGTGTCTGCACCATTAGGACAAACAAAGTTCTGTAACCACTGAGGATCTAAAGGCCGAGAAACTTATTACCAACTGATACAGAAACAGGAAAGGGGAAATAGCAAAACTACAAAAACCACCTCCTCACTATTGGTCCATAAAAGACACTCACGGCTGTGTGCGTTGTGCTGCTCGGTAATGGACAAGGTTTCAGTGTTGTTGGACGGAGTAACTGACTGAGTCATTGTTTACCAAAATTTAAATATATAAATGATATATATATCTAGATATATATCTGGATGGATGATAGATAGATAGTAAGGTTATTCGAGCCAGATCATATAAAATTCAATTACTACATATACTTTAATAAATATATTATATATTATAACTACATGTCATTTACATGGTGGTTTTGTTGTTTTCTCTGTGGGCCGTAACCAAATGATCAATGTCCCAGTCCTGGGCCCCAGCCTGATGGTTGGCGACCGGTGATCTACTGGTCTGTCCAAATGTCAATTTCTAAGACCTGAGCTCTAACAGTGTCAGCAGACAAACGTCCGACCTGACAGTTTATTTCAACAGCAGGGTTTGAGACTGTTAGCTCTTAGAGGAGTTCAACCTCATTCTGACACTCTAGATCTGTTTACGTTCAAGCCACACACCCCTATAAAAACCCCTAACTCTAACCCTAAGCTCATGCAGCATCTCCAGCGTCTGACCGAGCGTGTACAGCCATGATCCCTACTCCAGCCACTACAAACTGTGTTTTTCAGCCGAAAGAAAAACCACAGTGATAGAAAAAGACAACTCCTGGCAGCCACTGGTCCAGTCATCCTGTTTGAGGGGTGGCTTTAAAGCATGTCACAAGACCTCATGCATAGTAAACAGTGCGGCCTCCATGGCTGACTGGTGAGCAATTTGCCTCGTAGATTGCCTGGCCCCGGGGCCTTGGAGCTATGTTTATGTATGAGCCCTCCTGTTTCATATGTATCGGCCCTGGATCATTTTCTCCACCCCACCCCCCACACCCCCTTCCTCTTCATTCTCTCCCCATTGCGGAACTGATGGCGCACACACACACATACGCAGGGAAGCACACACTGGACAATGTGAACACACACACACATGCATACAGAGAGACACATAACATAAACATTAAGAGTGATGACCCGCACAAAGGCCAACACTGTCCCAGCAGATTACACTATTGTCAATACAAATAGAAATTTACTATACATGTGTCGCAGCGGCCGCCGCCGATGCTGCTGACCACGGCGGCCGCGCTAGGAGGGCTGAGCGACGACATGTCGTCAACGTGTTTTCAGTGACACTACTTTCACACCTCTTACTGCTGCTTGTTCCATATCATGGCCAAAGATTAGTTCTGGTTAGATTTATATCCACACTGAGTGGATTGTTAGTCGTTAGAGGTGGTTCGTTACAATAAGTGGAGACACAATCTGACTGAGGCACGAGGCCCTTCCTCTTTGACCAGTTTAAAATATCAACGCACAGTGAAATACTGTCGGTCCCTTTGTGTAAAAGTAAACCCGCCTATTCTTGAAAGTCGGAATTTGTTCGATCACCAACAAAAAGGTGCTTCATGTTGCATTATGGTTGTAACGACATTTGTAGGTAAAAGCTCATCTATATGTTACTTGACCAACATGGAAGTCTATTCACTGGTTCAGTCGTTCACCGTCATTTATTTAAATTGAAAAGCTTGGCTTATTTGGTAAAAATATCACATTTTGATTTGAAGGAATTAATTGACACTAATTAATTAATTACAGAGACTTTTAATGATTTTAATCGCATGCAACAACACTGTTAGAGAAAGATATTTTTGAACACATTTCAAACATTCGAATTAACTGACGGGAATGGAATGTGCCGCGGGGACCACATGCAGAGAGACAATTACAAACTGAATACATGTAAGATGAGAATCTGAGTTCATTAACCCTTCGTCACCACCACCCTTATCCCTTCAGCCTTCATTTCCCACAGCCCTGCTTTTCTTTCTCACTCATTCTCCTTCTTCAGAATGAAAGGCAGACAGGTTTAAAGCTTCCTTCTTGGCAAATATTCACAGCATCAAAAGTCAGGGCCGGGGACGTCCTCTACGTGTCAGCAAAGGGCGAAGCATCTCCAAAGGGCCGCAAAATGTAATGGGTTTCACAGGACACAATTTGTTTGATATGAAATGATCCTCGGCAGACACAAAGTGGCCCCCATTAGGAGCCAGGCAGATTAGTGTGGTCCTCCGAGGGTCCACGGCTCAGTGTCAGTGGTGGAGAACCCTTCTTATCTTTCATTAAGCGCACACAGCAGGGCGGATGCACCAGCCTTTGGGAGGATGGGATGGAGGGATGGAAGGATGGAGGGGGTGTGGGGGGGTGGAGAAGATGGGGGGGGGACAAGCGATTGGTGCCGTTTAAAAAATCATTTTCACATATCATCGCCCCATCTCTAATTCACTGCTGGAAATGCAGGAGCCCAGGGGAATGCACAGCATCTTCTCAACAAATGCCAGAATTGACCAGCAGGCATCGGGAGGATGAGGCTGAACACGACACACACACACACATACACACACATACACACAGTAGCAATAATCAACACACAAATATGTGCATTGTGAGTATAAGCAGGTTGTAAAGCCACAAACACAAACTGCTTGTAAGCAGCAGCCGCAAACACAGCCACACGTGCCAAGTCTTGAATGCAGACTTTACACAAACCACTTAAATGAGACACACACACACACACACACACACACTCACATACACCACAGTGATGGCAGTGTGCCATACGGGTTCTGGCCTAATCTGTGTTTGTTAATGGTTGGCATGTGCTAATTACTGTCGCCGTGCACCAGGGGCTGCGGCTGGCCAATCACCAGCGAGCCTCGCCTCTGACCGGCCAATCACTAGCTGGTGTAGCCTCTGAACCAAAGGGGCTTCTGGGAGTGAGGGACTTTCAGCAGTGGAGAAATTTGCCTTGGAACAGTGTTCTAAAAAAGACTGCGCATTAGTGTGTGTGTGCGTGTGTGTGTATGTGTGTGTGTGTGTGCCATGGAGAGGAAAGA
>NC_024315.1:13761396-13770273 GCF_000523025.1 Cynoglossus semilaevis
TCGGCAGGCTTGTCCGACTGTATGTGAGCAGCAGACGACAGAGTGGAAAGGAAAACAAGAGCTGAATGTGGGCCAAGTCAACCACTCCATTGGCTCAAAGGCAGCGGTAATCCAGTGTTGACATGGTAATAGCCATGAGCTTAGTGTCAATTAGATAGAAACAATATGCTGACTCTGTGGAGTAAGTGGATATAGTACCTTTTAAGTCCAGAATGCCTGGAAATGCTGGGTTTGAGATGAAATAAAACCAGGCTGTAAAACCAGGACTTTCCCGCCCGACGTACAGCACATGTTCCTCTGATGTTACAGTGTCGGCCTTGAGCCTGGGGCCAGCGCTGTTTTTACACCTTTTATCCTAAAAGAGCCAATGACTGAAAAACACTGGCAATAGTCTTTGGAATTTTTCTACAGTCTTTAAGACGGAGTCAGAAACCTGACCTGTGGTCAATGTCCGTGCTCAGTTATGAATATGAAACCTTCTACATTTAGAGACCCAACTCTAAATTGAGTACAACTGTCACAAAATATATAGTCCATGTGTAAAGACTCCACGAAGAGAGACACAATTAACTGTATCTAAAAACCTTTTAAGATGGAAAACATCATTTAAAGTCATTCCCTGATTTTACAAGGGGTCAGACCATTTATAGAGGTAAAGATAGATTCATCCAGTGGTAGCTGGGACTAAAGTCGAGCTTCCTCCCCCTCATCAGGACACTCACACTCATTCACACAACACTGTAATTGAAAAGGAAAAAACAATTACTAATCAGGACATTTTTCCACACTGGCACAAAAAGAAAGAAAGATTCTAAAAAATACATTTTCAATGACACTGTGCCCCCCAAGGGGGACCTGCCCCCCACATTGGGAACCACTGGACTAAGTCCATGGTCCATCTATCCAAGATGGATGGATAGATGGATGGATGGATGGATGGATGGATGGATAGATATTATTCCCTTGGGATTAATACATTTAATTAATAAAGGTGACGTAATTTAATTATATTATATATAAATATATTTATTTTTTAAACATTAAACGTTAAAGTACCAATATGTACTGGTTTGGCCATAATCACTATTATCTGGAGGACTTTGGGTCAAATAACACGCAAGTCATTGAGACCTCCCAAGGCATCAAAAGAAATGCCTTTTGCCTCTACAGCTTTCCAAAACACTATGACAAGTGCAATGCAACATGCAAAACAACAAAGTTTTACTTTTGTTGAAGTTTTGTATTGTTTACAGGTACATTTCACAACATGGTTTGACTTCTCCCAACATAACTTTCTCACATCGTGTTGTAGCCTCACTTTGACCCCAGAATGTTTGAGTCGCCCAGAGTCGCTTTCAGGAGCATGATAATTCACTTCCATTGTTCGACACTGCTGAAAGAGAAGTTATATAAAGGGTGAAACCATCTTTGACATTCCCAGAATGGCCCAGAGGCCATGTTTGAGGGAGGTGGTGTGTGTGTGTGCGTGTGTGTGTGTTTGTATGAATGGCTGCATGTCTTCTCTGATGAAACCATGGTACCAGCCTAAGGTCGGACAGGATCATGCTATTGGTCAGTGTAACACATCGTCTCCAGAGACAGATGACAAACCTACATGTAACTAATTGAGATGTGGAGGTTATTAACAACATGGATTAGGGACGCCGATATTAAAATTGTTGGCCAAAACCGAAAACCGAAAATGAGGAATCCAAGGCCTGAAAATTTAAACAGAAATAAATTATGCCAATTATTAGGACCATTGCATTTATGGCTTTCACTGTGAACTAAACCTCAATAAAATCAAGGATATGGCATAGATTAATATTATTCTTTCAAAGAATAAAACAATTACAAAATTATGAAAAATTTATTTAGCATGTTCCAACAATGCACAATAAAATAAAAATTCAAAATAAAATCTTAAACTTGACTCCACTTGTGTACATTAAATAATAATGTAACGTACTGAAAGATTGCATTAAATATGTTCTCATAAAAACACAAAGTGCATTTAAGTCAATCGCTGGATCATTTCTCGATTTTTGCTTGCGTCACCATAACTTCCTGTTTCGAAAAATTTTCAGTGGCCGAATAATCGGTGCATATGGCAAATATGGGCAAAAACTGGGAAGTCTGTAGAACCATCACACAAGTCCAGCCACTTGAAAAGAACAATCCTTTCAGTCGGAGTGGAACCAGTAACCTAAGGATTAGTAATACATGACCTACAGACCTCCACTCTAGGTGAGGATTTTTGGGCTAGGTGTCAGAAGGTTAAAAAAAACAACTGACAGTACTGCGACATTACTAGATTACAGACTAGCCAAAAATATCCAGGGCTAATGTTATACCACAAATCCCAGTGAAAATAACAGAAGAAAAATAAAGTAACCAAAGCATTTCCTGTCATGAGCATAATTCATTCTAGAATTGTTAAATATTGAAATACTGTGTACGGAATAGTAATTTTTTTAATATAGATTAAAAAACATTTGATACGAAAATAGTTCCGAACTAACAGCGTCACGTCAGGAAATCATAACAAGCTAAAAATTGCACCTGCAATGTTTTAAATCTTACAGTTCATGGTGTGAATCCTACTTCTAGGAAGACGACATTTAAATATACTTTTTGTTTAAAGGATGTCAGCATCCTTCTGTCTTAACATGTGTCCTGTTCCTATTTGGTCCGAGCCTCAGGTCTAACTCTGTGAAGTCCCAGTTTCGACACAACGTACTGTTTGCTTAAATTGGAAGGTCAGCGAGGTGGAGACGACTAATGTGACAAAGCACTTCAAAAGCACTTTTTATCTCCTGCCTTTTCTCGCTCTCTCTGTCTTTCTTATCAGCCTCTCCATCATTTTCATTTGCCATGCAGCCCGAGAAGGTTCTTTCATCTAAGAGGGTAAAGGAGAGTGAAAAAGGAAGACGCAGAGAGATGGTGCTGGTGTTAGGGATGATTATATGTGAGCAGGTCTTAATGACTTCTCTCCCTCTCACTGCTCTGTGCTTATTATCCAGCCACACTGCCTGCTGTCTCATATATGTACAGCCTATAGCACAGAAAAAGAAAGGAGAAGAGGCTGCTTCTTTGTCAAACAATAAGTGAGGCTTTGTCGTTCTGGAGAGCCCAACTCCAGCTGTGAGGAGTGACCTTGTGAGGCTGCTGTTGCTCAGTTGGTGAAGATGATATGTTCCAGCCTAAGTAAGGCTGCATTTATCTGCAATCCAAAATGTGGAGCCAATTTTCATCCAAATAGGTGCAGGGCGAGTGCTGAGCCATGCACGAGGTGCAGATCATGAAAGCCCTGGCAACACATTCTGCATTCATTTATCCGGCATGCGGTGGAGAAGAGCATCTCAGAGAGACACGTGACCCGTGGGTCGTCTTCTGTCTCACTGGCATTCACGCAGCTGTTTCAGTTTCAGTCCTACCTCCCGTCTTCTAAAACAAGCTCTCTCATTTCTGTGGCTTCTCATGAAAACTCGAGAAGTTCACTTCTCTTCTTTCTTCTATTTTGAAAATTACAGTGCTTTCAGTGGGGGGAAGAGGAGGTCACTGTGCTGCCATATGAATAATAGATTTTAATTGATTTAACCTGGGCCTGATGTGCGGCCTAAAATGCAAACCCTGTCACTTTCAAAGGGCAGCAGAAGAAGAGCATGGTCCAGCACACATCTTTAAAAGCCCCCTGTCGTGAGTCCACCGATGAAATATTAACGCAGCGCTGAGGACTGACCTCGGGCCGCGAAACCACGCCCCGATCTCCCATTGATTTCCAGCAAGACAATTGGGGCAAGAGGAAACACAGGGAGCTGTGTCCAGGTCCAGCTCAACGTTAACATCCTCACACTGACAGTGACGATGTGCTAAAATGAACCTGAAGATTAACTTCCCTAACGAACCTTATTTACGGCAGGGTAATATCCAGCACGCTGACAGGTGTGAGCTCCACACGGCTGTTCCATTTTACACATGTTCGGTCTAAGAACTTCAGCTGGGTCAGATGGTTTCAAGGGCTAACAAACAAGAGCTAATTATTAACCAGTACAAATGGATGTATTGAAAACCACTGAATGTTTTGTTAACCCAGACGGACATGTTACTGTGTACTGATCTGCTATGGCTACGCACTAATCACAAATGTTCCCTCCATTTCCAGATTTTCTGGTGCAACTGGACAATGTTGATTTTTGACAATTCTAATTTCCCTCCAGCGGACAGCATTTATAAAGCGTGTAGCCCTCTTCAGCAGTTCAACTGGTTTTTTCATCAGGTCAACATCTTTACAAATAAAGCGCTCGGTGACTATATTGTTTACTCAACTTAATAAGATAGCCAGAGAGATACAGTAACAAGAAGGGCTTTTAACTGCCAACAAATTCAGGGGCAAAGTGATATTTCCTGAGCATTAATGGGGAGTTTATATGACAGATTTTGGCTGTCCATTATACTACAATATTCCCCCTTTTTTCTGCTTTGCTTTATAATCCTGCAGTAAGTGCAATATTTCCAAACACCCTAAAAAAAAAATCAGCTGTTCCCTCACTTTAACTTTGACCTCTTTTAAGATCATCACCCTTCTAGTTCTCTTCTTTCTCTCAGTTCAATACGCCACTCTTTGTCCACACAACTGTCCCTGCAGGAACAAATGAGGTTCTTCTGGATCTGGAACCTTCTGTGATACTGAGGAATACAACTTGGGCTCATAGTAAAACACCATACACCTGCTCAGTATTGGAACACATCAGTTAGTGTGTGAGAGTGAATTCTAGACATACCATTCTAGAACTAAGAAACTGGGCATTCTCTTATAATAATAAATGTGCAGCTAAAGGGAAGTACAGGTTAGCTAATATGCTGCAGTGTCAACTTTTAGCTGCCAAAAGTTAAAACAAAGCCTCCAAATAGCAGAAAGGTCCTAAGGGTACCCACAAATGTATGTAGGTTTCATTAACTTGATTTAAAAGCCAAGTGAACTAAGTATTTAGAAGTGTGTAATTCCACCTCAGTCTTTGAACAATTCATCCCGTCACCATTCCTTGAACTTCGCCTCAACTCTCAAGTATTTTTCAAGTATTTCTGAAAACCCTGGGTTTTCCTTGTTCAAACTGGGTTGCTGTCGGCTCAGGAAAGGCGCCGCTAACATTATGCAGATTTATTCATAACATTAGCATGATAAATTGGGAACAAAATGAAGCAGCTACACTTGAATTATTAAGATTATAGAAAATCATAATGAATGCTTTGCTCTTGATGTGACTTGTTTTTCCCTGATAAACAAAGGCCTCTAATTACCAGTGAAACATCTGGGGACTCTGCTAACCTTCATTAATCTCACCCCATCCCACTGTTCCGTCTCCCTGCGGAGTTTCACATTAGAGAGGATAAGTGCACCAGTGACACTGCATGTAAATGCTCACCACCAGTTGTCACACATTTTCTCTCTGCTCACTTTCCTGGCATTTTCTCTCCGCACCTTTGGGAATAATGTCCAGAATGGCCTGTCATCATCCGGTCTCGTTGTAAAGACTGATGACAAGTCAATCTCCTGCAGATTTTGACTTTACCCAAAAAAGCAGTGATCTCAGGACCGCTCCATAAAAAAGTTGGCCATTTTCTGTTGTTTTCTCTGCACATTCCCCAAAGCAGGAGCACTTTGAGTTCATCCCAGACATGATAATAAATGTCATTCGACCTGGCCTTGCACCGCATATATTTTATGTCTCTTTTCCAGTTAATATTCATCTGCCATTTCCATCCATTACATTTTGCAGATGTTCAGTTTTTTGAGTCTTTGTTGGTCAGTGTAACTTTTTCTTTGGTGTCTTTCTGACATCCCTAACAGTCACCGCTACCACATCAACTACTCCCTATGATTTAGTTGCATTGACTTTAATGATCATTTGATCATTTCGACATTTTCTAAAATTTAGAATATAATTCAGTAGCTGATAGTAAGACCATTATAAGCTCAAATGCATAAATGAGAGTTGTCCAAAATGAACCTGTGGTAGGAATTGTCCATTCCGTTGAGAGAGAAAAAATTGCAACCACTGTTATCCAAATAAAGTCAAAGAAAGAAAGTGCTCAAACAGGAAGAAGAACTAAAGGTTAGCTAAATGAAAGAGTGATGTTAAAAGATATGTTTAACACAACATTTGCCTATAAGAGAAAGTTTAAAAAAATGAGCATGGCATACAGTTAGGATAGCTAACAATAGGGATTTGTGAAAACATTCAGAGGGACAGACAACAGTCCCTGGGCTTGACGTTGGTTATGTGACTGTTAGTGGTTGAACAAAACTAACACAACGGTTACGTATGTACATGGTTTTTCACCTGTGTTCATGTGTGTATTCTCGTTCGTGTGTGTATGTGTGTACACAGTGCTCTCTCTCTGACCTGCAGGATGAGCAGGGGAGGAACTCCTGCTGATTAATGGGCCTGTCCGATCTCCCATGGTGGCGTGTTTCCAAACTAAATTTGGCCACTGCAGGCTACTGGGGTCAGGTGCAGGCAATAGAGAGACTGAGGGTGGTGGGAGGGGGAGAGCTGGGCCTCGGCACCAACAGTTTGTGGAACTGACTAACCTCACTCATCAGTTAAAGGCACTGTCACGGTGTCAGCATTTACAGGGGGGTATCACAATATTTGTAAAATAAGCAGGGGAGTATTTGGTGAAGAAATCACCACTTGTAGTATTTTACACCATCTAGTGGTGAAACTACCCGTTTTGGTTAATTACATTATGACACTATTCAGCTGTGTATGTTGGACAACATGTGGTGTCCAAGTATCTACATAACATACTTTGTTACAACACTTTGGCCTGTAGTTTAGCTAAAAAGCTGCATGTGTACAGATCTAAACAGCAAGCCCAAAATATCAAAACACAAATTCAGAACGGTGAGAGGGAGAGCTCTTATAAAGTGAAGGTCCAGTAGGGACCACCAGTGTTGATATAATGTTGGTTGGGGCTCAGACCTCAGAGTCTGATGTCTTCAACTGTCTTCAGTTGCTTTGACAAATCCCGGGGTCTGTGATCCCTCATCGGACACAGTTGTTAAGTGTGTGATATCCAGTCTCTCAGTGGTCCCACAAAAACTTTTTTTCAAAACTACCTTCTAAATATTTCAAATAAAAGCCTCATCATCCTGCAGCTGGAGGACAGTGATATCAGGGATAGTTCGGTTCTGGATCAGAGCAGCACATTAAGGAGAGTGTCAGTGGTTTCCTGCAAACTAAACAACATTTTTGTTCTTTCTTATGCCAAAAAGATGCAGCTTCGTTAAGCAACATCATCCCACTCTGCCCCTCACTCACCCTCTCACTGACATTTCCTCATCCACCTCACACAGCAATCAGCAGTATCCATTATGTATTCACTACTAGCTAACAAGCGCAACTTGACCAATTACAGACACAACAGCTCTTTTTTCTTTCTTTGTGTTTTTGCCAACACTGTCATAGCGACCTCTACAACCGACGGACGTTAGGACCGGTTGGCAGGTCACTAAGGTGGGCAATGTGAGTACATAATTACAGCTTGGGAACATTTGGCCTTTGCAAATTGTTTGAAATGCATAGTGGCTAATTGGGCCACTCTGGCATTTGTGGAGTTCAGCGGGTCATCCTTTATGTGGCAGCCATTATCACTAAAGTGATAAGAGTGATAGGCCCACTCAGCCCCCTCTGCTTCTTTAGTTGTAGCCATGGAAATGACTTGGATTGGGTCAAGTTCAGAGAAGCATAGAATCCTGACCTAGTTCTAGGTCAAAGAATCCAAAATAGTCTGATTTGATAGGGCAATTAGTAGTGGTGGGAGGCGATTAGAAAATATCTGAGGCTTTGTAATTTAATATGGCACCATTACTCACATTTTCTCAAACAGCTGTATTTAACCAGATTTTCAATTTTGACGGTTGACTGAATTAATGAGAAGACATCCAGGTGAAGTTGAAGAACAGAAATGTTTATCTTGATTTATAACTGCATTAGTCATTCACAGATTACTACAAACTAACAGTAAAATTACAGCTATTATATTCAACATTTGAAGAGTTTTTTTGATCTGTTATCTGGTCTATAGTTGGCTGGATACACTGTTTATCTGTCCCAAAACTGTTGACGCTACCTTTAACTCTGGTGTCTGTACCAGGACTGTTGTAGCTAATGTTAGCTCTGGTGTCTGTAACAGGGCTGTTGTAGCTAATGTTAGCTCTGGTGTCTGTACCAGGACTGTTGTAGCTAATGTTAGCCCTGGTGTTTGTACCAGGACTGTTGTGGCTAATGTTAGCTCTGGTGTCTGTACCAGGACTGTTGTAGCTAGTGTTAGCCCTGGTGTTTGTACCAGTACTGTTGTAGCTAATGTTAGCTCTGGTGTCTGTACCATCGGGTTGTAATTATTCTTGCCATTCAACAAAAAGGTCACAGGTCGATCCCCAAGAATATATAACGGCTTCTGAGTGTCTGATGGTTTTCTCCAGGTACGTGAGGAGTAGATTAAATATTCACTCTAAAGTGACTGCAGGTGTGAACTTTAGTGTGAGTGGTTATTTGTCTCTATATGTGACCCCTGTGATGGACTGAAGAACTGTACAGGCTGTGACCCAACCTTCACCCAGTGACTATTGGGATTCTCCTCAGCTCTCTCTCAGCTGTTGGATGAATGGATGAATGAATGAATATGTACTTATTTTACTCAATGCAGTTCTTATTTACCCATTTTTATTTATTTTCAAAAGAAAACTGTTGAGCAGCAAACGCAGCAATCACAAACCTCTTCACTCCCACAAAAGCTAAGCGCATTTCATTTCAGCCTCACACACAGATTTCTCCAAACTTTTTAATCCCTGCTCCCTGACAGCAAACC
>NC_024315.1:13770310-13777448 GCF_000523025.1 Cynoglossus semilaevis
CTAAATCCTCCTTTGGTGGGGGAGTCAGTCGGCCAACCATTCACGGACTCTCTCCTCACACAGACTGATAAATCTCTCTCCCCTTGTATCCACAAGCCTACATTAAGTAAAGGTAGCGCCATCTGCTCCCTATTAATTCACCAGCAGGCGACTTATCACCTCAGCCCTCGTGACCCTGTTTGCCTCCTACATCCTCCCTGCTCCCTTCTCTTTGCTCCTGCTTCACTTCTTCCCCTGACTCCTTCAGTCTCCAAGCCCATTCATCTCAGGGTCTCCCTGTTTTCTTCACTGCAGCGTTGTTGACGTTTTGTTTCTTCTTTACCTTAACAGTACAGTTTGTAGAAATGTACAAAGACAAAAGTATTCAAAGTGTCAGACACTGTTCGCTTCCAGTGTTAAATATTGGAAAATGCAAAGCTCCTCACTGCCCTGAAGGTGGTGCTATAAAGGCTGTTGATCATTTGTCACACTCATGGTCGTACCTTTGGCCAAGTGTGTATCATCAACCTGCATGTTTATTGACTGGAAAATAAAATAGCCACTGCCATCTCCATGAAGACAAACTGGGATCGAACAGTCACACTGGTGATTATCTTGCCGACTGCAAATTGTTACCGACCAGAAGAACATGTAGGTAAAACTGAATATAGTCAAACCACAACGGTAATAAAAAGGATTTTGAAACATGTTCTTGAGATACCTCCCGAATAAACCAATCCGAATCCGTGTTCTGACTCCATTCATAGCTCCCCCTGCTGGTGGAGCAGATAAAGCTAGAGCTAAACACGGTGTTTACCTACGTTAATCCTGAATCCCTGCATATTATACTTTTAATTTATGGCTTTATGTTTTTAAAGCCAACAAAAACACACAGAGAATTCCAGCTCTGGTGAACCAGCAAACCCTGCAGCGATCCTCCACCCCGTGTCCCTGCGGCAGGGATCACTGGACAAGTCTGCTCCTCCAGGTCGATGGAAAATAAGAAGCAGAGCTTTGGGATTAGGGTGAGGTAGCTGAGGGTTCAGGAGCCTCTCCATGGCTTTGATTAGCTTCCCATACTTGATTAAATGCCCATCGTGGAGGGAAAAAGATGAAGATTGGACAAAGAAGAAGAAAGAAGGGCGAGACACAGCCGAGGCCATTTGTTTTCTCAGCTGGGCCTAGTTCAAGTGGTCGTCTTTTAGAGCCCTCTTGTGCGCGCGCGCACACACCGTAATAAAAGTCTTCAGAGGGAGGATGGACCAAGTCAGAAGGTTGGCCACCATCTCTCCAACTTAGAATTTTCCACTCTGATCCTTCACCCACTTGTTTACCCCTTGTCTCCCTCTCTTTTGCTACATCCCCCTGCTCATTTTTTCTCATTTTCTCCCCCACTGTACTCATTCCTAGTCTGCTCTGTCGGAGTAACCTGACTCCAGTGGCTTCTGACACGATCCAGACCACTCACAGCCCCTGCCCAACACTTTCACCAACAGAGCCAGACAGTAAAACAACCAGATTACTACCACATGTTTCTCCCTCTCTCTCTCTCTCACACACACACACACACACACAGGTTTATGTGTTTTCTGAGTACTTCTCATAACACGTTCTACAACCATTTGCCCTGACGTTAACTTTTACGAATACACGTCTAATCTAAATCCTTGCACTAACTTTAATTTGACACTAATTCTAATCCTAACTCCAAACTAAACTTGAAACACAAAATACCCTCTTACTTAGCGGAGAAGGTAAAATGTCCCCAGAAGTAACGCTATACCAAAAAAAACACATGCACGCAGGAAAAAAAATAAAACATCGTCCATCATCCCCCACCTCCCCCAAAGTTTTCTGGGCTCAGGACCCACGGCTGCTTCAGAAACCCCAGAGCAGGGTAAACTGACCCGACTCAAGTAGGAAAAAGGGAAGGAGATGGTGGTGGGATTCTGGGGCAGTACAGTGGGGGTGTCGGGGGGCAGGGACTGGACCTGTATGTGTATGTACATGTTGTTCTGGTGGTTCAGATAAACAGTAACAGCCTCAGACAGGGGGTGAGTGAAGAGAAGAGAGGGAGGTGGGGCGGGCTGAGGCGGGAGGTTAACAAAGCCAAAGACTACAGCGGGTTCTCCAGGAATGACTCTCACCTCGCTGCTCACTCACCAGTGACATTTAGCAGCAGGTAATGATGTCAAACACCATCTACTGCTCACAACATTCAGACACACACTCTGGGCTTGGGCTTAGACCCTCACACTCCTGATCTTTAGGAAGTTTGTAATGAAGGTTAAATGGAATAGAAGACACTGGGTGAAATGTTAGATGAGTCAACAGGTGGTAAAGAACTTCTGTCCCCTGGGGGGGGCATGGCAGAAAATAATTAAGAAACACTACATTGACCTATCACCTCAGTGAGTAGCCACCAGGCCAACACTGCCCCGTTATATTGGTCAATATCGGAATCAGAAATTAAGTGTTTGGACAATAATAGAATATCGGCAAAAAGTTAATATTCGACATTTCTAATATTTAGCATTTCTGGACCAACATCACTCCGACTGTGATTTTCAAACAGAAACATGGTTGCCAACAAGGCATAACAACAAGAAGTCATGTCACCTAAGCTAACAACACCATTTTTGTCTTGGTTTTGTGATAATGTGATGAAGCTGTACTGTAAGAAGGTTCATTTTTTATTATTATTTTTTGCTTAACTTTTTTTGTCTGCTCTGTGGGGGGTTTTCCAGGGTCTTGATAATACGTTTTTTTTTTCCAATATAGATAAATAGAAAGAACTTTAACAATTCCCTTTGGGAAATTAAGAAATATTTATTTATAATTATTAAATAATACTAATTAATAATGTTTAGTTTTGTTTATTTTACTGAAGCCTTAGACCAAAATGATGTCAGCTGTTTGGGGAGCCATGGTACACAATGTACACATTTCACTAACTCAAGTGGTTCTCAAAATAAGGGGCGGTCTCCTCTGTGGATTCCAGGCCTGTTTCAGGTGAAGGAAAGGGGTACAGCGAGGCAAATTAATGAAAGAACCTCTATAAATCTGAGAAGTGACTTGGCAGAGTTCCTGACGAAACTAAATTTGGGATCAGAGGACTGGGTGGTACAGATCCCAGAACTGCCCAGAAATCAGTTGAGTCACGTGTCATTTATCTCTCAGCTCTTTAAACCAGAGAGACGTCCAAGAGAAAAGTCATTAAAAGTTGCTCTAATATTGTTACTCTTATTTTCTGATGATAGTCAAACTTGTAGTGATTCTGTGGACATCGTCCACAATCTGCAGCAGCATCTGATCCTCAGAGAGTTATCTTAAATTACAACTCTGTGTTCCGCTCACCCAAACAAAGCAGCCAGTGATACAGCGGCTCTGCCTCGGCAACACACCGTAGATGCTTCAATAGGAGGTCATCCTATCACAAATAACCCTAATATGAACTTAATGCCGAGTAATGAATCTGTTGGAGTTTCATTTCAGCCTACTGGAAAGTTAATAAAACAATATTGCAATTGGTCGGGAGAGAGAACCCCGTGGACCAGGCTTTAGATTAGGTCCCTAATGGCTCTGGAGCCGGAGGCTAAATTGAAATGTAAAACCCAGAGCGAGACCCTAATTCACCCTTATCTGTGTGAGTGACGAGCCTGCCTCCCCCGGCTGAGATTGGGGCCATGGAGTTGGATGAACCGCAATTTGCTTTGTTAGAGGTAGGTGTGTATGCACGCAGCGCCCAGATCACAGTATGGAGATATAGAATGCGTGTTTGGAATGCAGTGGAACAAATGAATGAATGAGCCTCTCACTGGTCCCTTCATGTGTTACACTCATTCATTCATTCACATCTTAACATTTAGATTTCAGTAGAGCATTGATTCAATGTGGAACAAACACCAGGCCACCTCATTAGGTACAGTACATCTTTGCCAGGACCAGCCTTAACACCTTTTTTTTTTTTTTAACTCTAGAAGCGACATGACAGACTGGATCAATGCATCAAATGGCATGTCAGAGATAGACAATAAAGAAATGTCAATGAGAAACATCATGAAGTTAAGTTTCTTTGCTGCAAACGTCAATAACGTCACAATCAAAGCCCTTCTCTTTTTTTTGTTTCTTATTTGATGTTGTTTTAAAAAGTTTCGGCAGATCGTCTCAATCACGTCTTTTTCCCTTGATGCACTGAGTTGTTGCCAAGTAATTGGCTTATTTGTTATTTGCATTAACAAGCAGAACGGGGAACAGGTGTGCCTAATGAAGTGGCCGCCGAGTGAGCGTGCAAATGTGAATGATGATTTGTCACATGGACACCAGCTTCTCCTTCTTCTACTACACTCTAATTGCATCATAATAAATAAGGACAACCAGCGTCTGCGTAGTTTTCACAATCTTTACCGTTTTTCCAGCCTTGGAGCCTTAGATATAAATAAATAAAAAAAAGCATTAATGAATAAATAATCAAATAAATAAATAAACACACACACACACCACTGCACCCTCCTCGACTCGACCCCTCGTCTTCCTCCCTCAGTCAACAGGCCACTCGTCCACCTGTTCCCATTACGTTACCTCGGTGATATGTCTCTCCTCCTCCTCCTCCCTCTTCTAATACTTCCTCCTTCCTACCCTCTCACCCTAATATCCCTCCTCTCTCTCCCCCTCCTCTCCCCCTCCTCCACTGCCTCCATGGCTGACCGTTCATTACCCTAATCAAATCTAGCAGCTGAACAACCGCTCACTGCCACTCCACGAGCTGTTTTTTTTTTTTTTTTTTTTTTAATCCCGGGACTCATTTGCATATGCGTCCAGTTAATTAGTGCCGGGGCGCAGGTGCGTGGTGATAATCATTATTAAACATGACAGTCACCTGTGACCGCGCTGCCCTCCCCAACCTCTCACACACACACCCACACACACACTAATCCAAATTTACATCCATACACACATCAACTGCTATTACTGAGGCCTCTAATAAAAAAAAATCAATAGGCTTAACATGACCTTTGATGATGTCATTTCCTGTTTCTGTTTCCAAGGTTAAACATATGTTGCGCTTGTCCATTAAGGTAGAAAACGTTTTTCACACAGTTGTGTTGCCAATTTTTTTTTTTTTTTAGCAGGAATTTAAAGAAAAGGGAAATTAGCGACACACACATCCAGCTTGGAGTACTGCACTTCTTATAATGCTCAACATATCATTACAAGTATACTGCATCACGAACTGCTTCCTGATGAAATACTGCTTGAGATTGTGCATGATCATAGGTAAAATGATTAAATCTACATCCAACCAATACTGAACCAGCCCACCATTTTGGCCTGCGAGCCAAAACGTCTACCATGCTGTAGATGGTGCTATACATGCAGGCTAAATGCTAACTACATTTGTCAAGGTACTCTCCACTTTTTGTCTTACTGTATTTGACTAAAATGCCACATGCCAAATAAACAGTACACAGCATACAGTATACAGTAAAATAAAGAGACATAAACAGTTGAAGGCATATACATGGATCTTGGTCACCAACAAACCTATAATCACAGAACCTTCACTTCAGTTGTACTGTAAGCCGACTGTAAGCAGAGCTGGGTTGAAAGTCAAATACCTGTCTTTAAACTAGTTTCCCGTTCAGGGCCGACAGGACAGTGTCAAAAAGAGATGTCAAATAAAAGCTGAGAGGGTGTGTGTGTTGGCCTGCCGTCATCACTGGTTCCCTCACTGCAGGATTTTGTCTTTAGACCTGTGCCAGCGTCAGCAGCTCTGACTCTCAGACTCCAACATTTGTACTGTAACTTAGCAGATGTATGCATCCATCGAAAGCTCTTGCACAATACCGTAAAGGAGAAATGTCCACAACTTGTCTGGTATATATCATCGGAACGTAGAGCTGCACCACCCTCTGCTGTTTTAATGTTGTCATTGCAGGACTTTTAAACGAGTGAAATAAGAATAAAATAGTCCTATCTATCCTCAATATGGAAACCATCGTTCTTCATTAACACATTTTCCTCCCTCACATCTGAAGCTGCACATAACCATTGAACAAACAACAAAAACAACACACAGGCCCAAACTCGTGGACCATACAAAACTCCATCATTTATAGTTGAAGACGCCTCATGTGTATCATCAGGTAACGCATTAAGTTTAAAATTAAAATAAAAAAAAATCCCATGCCAGCAAACGCTTTATAAACAGAAACATATTTCACTAAATCCAGCAGGACTCACCAGTCAGATGTTGAGATGGAAGCCTGTTCTGTTGTTGTCCTGGTTTTGTTCTGGTCGTGGGGATCTTAGCTGTTGCTGTCAGCTTCAGTAATTCCTTTAAGAAACTTGTGAAGTTGTCGTCTTTATTGCTCAGCTGTTCGTTGTTGTCTTTGAATTAAATCCTTCTCTTAGACACTCCAGTCCATCATATTTGAATCTCTCAGCCACAGTCATTATATCCTGTTATTTACCCACAGTAACTTTTAGTTTTCCCAACACTTCCACGTGTCAAACAAATGCCCACAAACTCCTGCTGTGATTGGTTAAAAACATGACATCATCGTGTGGGCACGTCATTCTGGTGGAAAGGTGAAATTACTACGAAATGTCATTACCTAGAATCACATAAAAAACACAATTTAAATTAAAAATAACAATATAATGAAACTATATATTTATAATTATATATATATATAAATGTATAAATGTATATAATTAATTTTATTTGCCCACTAAGGTCTACAAATGTGTTTATATCTATTTCAGTTCAGTTGTTCTTGAACAATAATGACGTCCCATTGGTGACACTTTGGCTCCGTCTAGTGGTATACGTGAGAATCGGATTTATATTAAATGATTTAATTATATATATATGGTTGGCAACATTTGCAATCTGTAATCAACATCTGTAGTCAACATTACACTCACGCTGATTCTGAATAATAGTGAATTGATATTGGTATGTAATTATTACACTCTTCAACCATTCATTAGTTGTAAGTTATTAAGTAAGTGGATTTTTTTTTAAAAAACAGTGTGAAATTGGTCCATGACACAAGATTTTTATTCCCTTAGAATAAGAATATTTTGGCGACATACTAATTTTAACAGGATTTTTTGCATCATTCGACGTGCTTACCCACAAATATCCACTGGA
>NC_024315.1:13777494-13823842 GCF_000523025.1 Cynoglossus semilaevis
GAGAAACTTCTCCAACCAAAGCTAACATATTGGGTGTCAGGATATATTTGGCACCATTTTCCCTGTCCGTATCTAGAAATTGCTGGCATTAGTAGAATATCATTGTTGTGGCTGCAGAACTGTACAAACTGTCTGTATTCCTTATGTATAAAATGTCTCTCTACAAAAGCCTCCATGTGCATACTGTACATGTTAAGGTGTGTCCCACAAGGTTGTTGTAGTCACTTCATTATTTTTACTCTATAAATTGCAAAAATAAACAGTTTAATTCTTCTAAGAACACACTGATAAAAATGAATGTCTAACCTCTGTCTATGAAAATCTAAACCTACAGTATTCTCATCTGGGATATTCAGATTTTTTCCTTTTATTTTTACTTGTATTCAACCCACCATTAGTGCACCGCTGCCCCCTGGGGGGGTCTAACACTCAGGATCGGGATTAGAATTAGACTCAGATTAGAGGTAGGGTTAGGATTAAAATTAGACATTGTAATTTTTAAAACCCCAAACAACAAGTGACAGGTTGAATAAAAGCAGTTTTCGCTGACACCTCGGTTTTTTTTCCAGTCAGATCAGAGACGACGTCCACTTTTCTTCACAGCAGCACCTTCTGTGTGCAGCCTGTCACAAACTCCACTCACCTTGTTTGGTTGTCTTTGGAGTGCACAGCAGACATATGGCAGCTTCTCGCCCTTTACTAAAGGTGAAGCTGCTGCAGTTCAGGAGGAGAGTCCGCTGGGATTCGGTTTCCTGAAGGTGAACTGTGATGGGGTGGGGGGAGGGAAGTGAAGGGGGCTGTTGGTCTACATTTAAGTCTAGTGTGGAGAAATGCTCTCAGTAGAAATATAGAATTTGGACATCTGACTGCAACGTTTTCCCCAATAAAACAAAGAAACAATTACTACACATATTATATATACGCACAGAGTCTGACTGCTGCATTCAACCAGTTCAGTTACCATTAGTGTGGACTCTGTACAATAGAGTTTTATTTAAAACAGCCATGTGTATGTTAAGCTCAGGTCAGCCACACTTAGTTAGTGATCGATTATGAAGAAAAGGAAAGTGGGATTATTAATCCAAACACAATCATGAAGACTGAGAATGTTTATCTCTTACATTTAACTCCAATTAAGCGTTGACATTCCTTTGCTTTGGAGAAGTCGGTCCTTCCATCCCCACCCGCCCACTGCTCCACTGACTGCCAGTTAAGCCCAACTCCCATTGAAGCACCATTGAAGCACCATTGAAGCTGAGCTTCAACAGAGCTGAGTACACTCCACTGCTGCAGGCAGAGAAAAAGAGAAAGAAAAAACACACAAAAAGCTGAGTCATAGAACTGATCAGGTTTTAGTATTTAACAGCATTTTAGAAAAATATTTTCTAATATATAAATACAGAGTGGCGCTTTGGCCCAGAGGCAGTGTCTCTGTCATTGGTGTGGAACTCCAGGGTTCACCTCCTGGGCAAGTTCAAATCCCGGTTAGGGCAGTTAATACCTTCCAGTGGACTCACCACCTGCAGGAAAGTTTGGGGGGGGATTTGGGTGGTGACTGCTGCCCTGTGACCCGGGAATGGATAAGCGGATGAAAATGGATGGATGGATGGATATAAATATAAATCATTAAAAAAAGAAATTATTGATAATGTTTTCTATTCTAATTTATTCTATTTATATTGATAATGTTTTCTATTCTAATTTATGACCTTTTTTTTCATAAATCCTGTTTTCTTTGGCCAGAGCTGTTTTGCTACTCATTTTTTCATTACTTTTATTTTTTTACAAATGTTAACAGATTATTTTGCCAAGTTTAATCAGTTCGCTTAACATTTTGCTACTTTTTAATGTTTTAGATATTTTATTTAATCAGAAACTGGACTATAGTTGTGGTTACATTTGTAGTTATCTTCTAGATTCCTCTTACTTACAAACTTTCTTTCTGTGTCTACTTCTTTCCAGTTTCTCCAGAACAGACTCTCCTGTTGGATCTCCGTCCTGTCCTGAAGAAGCCCACTCACTGCCCCTCCCATCCTGCCGAGGAGACTACAACATCACACACACACTTCTAAACAAGTGTGTGTGGATGCTCAGGAGCAGGCAGTTCTGAGTCCTTACAAACAACCAGGACAGACGATAGAGTGTGTGCTTGTCTGTGTGTGTGTCATACTCTGGAGATCGTGTCTCTGTCTGGGGCAGGCGGCGTCACCTGGGTCATCAATGGAACGGTCCAATGATCCAAAGTTGAGGGGAGTTGACGAGGTGCTGTCCAGTGTCTCCCCGGTGATGGGCCACAGCTACAGTGCTGTCCAACAGCAGGGCTACTCTGCGTCCATCTCCTACGCTGTAAAGACAAGAAGGAACAGGTGAGCTGTCTGCAGCATCACACACTGATTAATATACAAGCAAAACTGAAAAAACTCCCGTCCCCGACTGTTAAATCTTTTGACAACAGGCATCTTAAGTGTACTGACCTAAGATACCCAGGGGAGGCATTAGTTTCAGCTGGTGACCATCCTTTTATTCTGCAGGCCTGCGGTGCATCAGCCTCAGCACTTAAGCATGGCAGCTGGAGAAGTGTGCAACCGTAGCCTGAGAATTGATTAGCACTTCCTTCACTGCTGCCACACCCACAGTGGGCTTCAAGAAACACACACACACACAAAAACAAACACTAGAGAATGTTTTTCATCATGGTTTCAGGTCTCCTGGAAGTTCTGAGTCTCCTTCCCCTCTTTCTTCTTCTTCTTTAATACATGGTATACATTTTAGTTTAGATTGTATCCAGTAATGTCTGGAAACACTGAGGTGACATTTCACCTTGGTATTAAATCCTGATGTATTTGAATGTCTAAGGTTGAGAGCAGTTTTCTTTCCTTCCTCTTGTATCTGGGTTGTTAATCTGTTACAGGAGATTTCTTTTATCACTGCAGTGAGTTTGTGAATGAAACTTTACTTATTTGTTACATCACTGCTGGATCCTGATCTGCAGCCCTTCTCAGGCAGGCAGCCCACTTTTCTCAATGTGCACACTCAGCCTTCATATATCACCTCCACTATGACAATATGCCAACGGCAAAATAAAGCATGTCCCATTTATGAATTGATAGACGCCGGTGAGCCTTCGGTGTGAAGGTGAACCTGGTCGCTGGTCGTGGCGTCCTACGGTGAGACCTACAGATGTGTGTTCAGATGGGACGAGGCAGCGGCATAAGTCACGCTGCTGATGAAAAGTGTGTCTGTCTGTGCCACAGTGTCACAACAGGAGGGGTGTAGGGCCACCAGGTGTCATCAGGTCACCTTTTGACTCACTAGGACAGTGATGAATTTCAGAGTATGTGTCATGTGTACCACAGGGGGCACCAGAGAACGTCAGAGGAGGCGTGAAATGTAGAAAACGAACGGTTGGTAAAAGTAATTTAAGATAATAACCATAACGAACAAACCCTGCAGTGACAGTAACAACCACAACGGAAAATATGTAATGTCTATAAGCAGCTCGTTTTTAAATAACCACCAGTGACATCAACTGTGATGACGACAGCACCTATGCCAGCAGCAACAGCCACATTGAAGGAAACAACCGTGGCAACACCAATAGCTGTAGTGTCTTCAACAACTGAATGGTCAACAACAACCTCAACAGATCCAAGAATAAAGTTTCTATTTTTATTATCATTGACTTTCAACACACTCATTTTACTGCAATGGCCTCCGTGCCTCCAACCTAGTGGGCACGATAACTGTTCACAGAGGCATAAAACAGAGAAATGATTGCACTTTAGTAAGACTTAGTTTAATCACTATAATTAATTATGGGTTGAAGTAGGACAGTGGTAGGACGTTGTTGCACGGAAAGGGTATCTGGTGTAGCTAGTGGTGTTGACACGTCACTGTGCGGACCTATACTGTCAACCCAAATTATAAACAATGTTTTAGAAATGTACATTTTCCATTTACTATTGTAAATATTACAGCTACATTATTAGTTAACAGCGTTGTTTAAAGACTGAGGAGTGGAGCTGCCGTGACCTCTGACCTCCCCTGCTTCTTTTCACAGCATTTTCCTGCCTACTGTGTACTTCAAAGAACCTCTGTAAACACCAAGGAAAATTAGAATTGATCAGTAAGCATTTCTCACATTAATATTCATAGTTTACCGTTGCAGTGACTGTGCAGCGGTCATATTCTTTATGTCAACACTTTTCTGCTTTGAACGTCAGCCTGAAATCTGGTCCTGCTCAACAGAACGTCTCCTCCTGCTGGTCGCCATCAGAGAAACTCTTTTCAATACATTTGTGCTTTGTTTTTTTCTTTTTCTTTTTTCAGTTTGTTTCTTCTCCTGTTTGAACAAAGGCTTGCTCGCGGCTGAAGTTTTTCTCTCCTGGGAGTTGACTGGGACATTTTTATCTCCTGTGTCTCTCCTCTCGGGAGAGGTTGTCATGCAGAGGACACCTGTCCCTGACAGTCTCAGCAGGTGAGTCACGCCTGTGACCTTGTTTCTTTGCTTCCGTCCTGCAGCCCACACTGAGATCCAGATATTGTTTAATTAAGAATCATCTGCTAACTTTACTAACAATCAAAACTGCTCAGGAAAACTAAAAGAATAAAATACAGAAAATACACTCAGTACAAGGAGATTGAAGGCCACCAGCAATCAATGCCCGCACGTTCTAAACACAGAGCACAGAAACAAATAGATCAGTGTAACGACACTAAAATGGTCCCCAAGAAAACGTAGCCACAACATATTTTCTGAGACTAATAATGTAATTAATCACCAGCACCCTCTGCAGTTGAGTGGGTGAACCACATACCAAGCAATATAAAATATAAAATAGGACTCGGAAGTAACGTCCAAAGGAACATTATCATCTACAATTTAGAAATATTCTAGATGGTTGCTATCGTGGTTTGCCCTTCCACATTAGCCATCTGATCCTTTATGTATACAGCAACATAATTCTGACCTCGAGCTGGACCTCGCCAATGCTTATGGTTCCATACCACACAAATTGGTTGAGGTGACTCTTTGCAGACACCATGTCCCCAATAAGATCAACAAGCCTTTCCAAGCATTTCCAGATGCGTGTCCTCCAGGTCCATTACAGGCTTGAGAAAGAAATGATTACCAGTTGCACCGTTTTGCCCTTGCCATGAACATGGTGGTGAAATCAGTGGAGGGGGAGTGTGGGGGGGGGCCTCTGACTAGGTCTGGAGTGCGGGGGGGGGGGGGGGGGGGGCTCTGACTAGGTCTGGAGTGTGGCAGCCACCGCTCAGAGCCTACATGACCTGACCGTGACAAAATCATTGGTCCCTGGTAGCAGGTAGATCTTACCAGGGATGAGACGCTCATCTCATGGGCAAGGATGAGGTTCAAACCAGCTCAAGGTCAAGGTCTCTAGTCTTGAAGAAGGGAAAGACAAGTTCCGTTTTAAGATTTCAGAGCCCACCATCCCAACACTGAGAAAAGCCAGTCAAAGGTTTGGGGAAACTCTTTAACTGGAGCTTGAGGGACACAGCTGCCATCAAGAGAACCTGTGGTGATCCAGGTGTTTGGCTTACCAAGGCTGACAAATTTGAGTTGCCCAGTCGCTTCAAGGCATGGATCTACCAGCATGCCGTTCTTCCCAGGGTTTTGTGGCCGCTGTGACTCTCCAGTTCCCCTTTAGTGGCCTATCTGAAGAGTTTGTGGTGACACAGACAAGAGAGGCCATGCAGTACAGATACTCCGGGGACCACAAGGTGGCAACCGCTGGCATCAAGGTCCACACGGGCAGGAAGTGGAGCACTGCCAGAGAGTTACAGGTGCCAGAGGCGCGGCTGAAACAGAGGACCCATGTTGAGACGGTGGCAAGAGGGCTATCAGGCCTGGGCTGCTTTCCAAGCTGTCAGGAGGGCACAGCAAAAGGAAAGAAGCATCAAAATCTCTTCCAGGAGGAAGTGTGCACAGGTGTGGAGGAGGTGAGAGCCAGTAAGATGGTGGGACTCAGACAGCAGGGAGCCTGGACAAGGTGGAAGAAGATGCAGCAGCGGAAGATCCCATGGCCAGATTTGGGGCACGCTAATGGTTACCACATCAGTTTCCTGGTTCAGGCTGTCTATGACACACTGACAAGCCCAGCAAACCTTCACACCTAGGGTGAGAGCGAGACACTTGCCTGCCCCGTGTGCTGGAAGAGGATCACTTCAACACCTCTTCAGCAGCTGTCCCAAATAACGTGATATTTACTTCACAAAGTCTTCAAAAAGAGACAGTAAATATATATATATATATACCTGTTGTCCATTTTTGTACAGTACTGTTCAAACACTACATATACTGTACTTCCACAGCCTTATGCAACTTCTATCCACTGTTACATTTTTCTCTCAGTCAGCAGCAAATGTTGTTTTCTGTTAATACGGTGACAGTCTCTTCAACCGTGGAAGATTTAAAAGCTTTAAGTATATGTGCATTTATTTACTTATGTGCCACCAGGGGCTGCGGCTGTATCTGAGGTGAATGTGAAACATGAATGGGAGCAGTTGGAATAGGATTACTGTTATTAAAATTGTTTAAGGATCAGGAATGAAAGCAGACAGTAGTGCTGACATGGAGCTAGAGGGCTATTTAAATCCCTGCATGTGTGTGTGTGTGTGTGTGTGTGTGTGTGCGCGCATACAGTTGTCAGACCTAATGAGTTCAGGAGAATTTCAGACTTCTTCAGCTGTCATTTCCAGGAGATGGCCAAGAGGAACAGCTCCCTGCCAAGAATAAGTTTTGTTCAAAAACCAGATGAGGACGATAGAGAGGCAAGAGGAAGAGGAGGGAGGAAACAAGGAGGAAGAGGAAACGCAGGAGGAGGAGGGGTGGAGTTGCGAAGCATCTGTGCTTTGGCAGCATTGGCCGTCTGAATGAGAGGGTTGGTCTTTTTCCAGCTCTGCTGTTCAGTTCTCTCCAACACTGACTGAACAGCGTCCGGACTCAGGATGGAGCAGGAGCAGGAGCAGGAGCAGGAGCAGGAGGAGGCGACAGGATGAGGAGAGAGTCAGAGGGTGAAGTGATGTGAAGGGTGGAGAGAAGAACACAGTCGGGTGTGATCAGATGTGTGACTGAGCGGCTGTTCCTCGATCCAACAGAGAAGTTTGAAGGAGATCCGCTCTCATGGCTGCTTCCACCACACAGGAGCCGGTGAAGGTACAAAAAACTTTCTTCACTCTGTTCGGACTTGAGAGAATTCCATTTTTACTCTGTTGGTAAAAATTTGGTGAAGGATTTCCATGACTCAGATAACTGACATCAACGCGTGGCTCCAGGCCCAGATCAAACACCGCAGTAGGTCTAATGTAGCTTTGAAGATCATTTTTATTTTGCTGAATTGAAATTAAATTTTTTAAAAATATTCAAAGCATCTAGGAACTATTGACATCCCCATTGACGACGTTTGAGGTTCCCAATATAATCTGTTAATTCCATCAGAATTGTTGTTTGATTTGACAAAAATTATTCCTGAGGTCCTGATTTTTTTTTTAAACTTCTCACTTAACTGTCAAAGACAAAAATGAACATAAATTGCTGCCCAAAATTAGCCAAAATTTTAAGATTAAACTCGTTTTATTTTCAGTTCTCGTGTTTTAGAGGCAGAGCCAAATTATTTTATTTTATTATTTAAAATAATCAAGTAGATACATTCAAATGAAGGTCATATAAGACCTCTACTCTGAGCTGAGATATTATCACCACTGCTACTGTGATCTCTGCAGGGCCACAGAGTGGTGACTGCGTTTGCTTTCTACCACAAAGTTTTTTTGTATGGAGTTCTCCTGTGTATGTGGTGTTCCTCCCATAACAAAATATGTTGTTGAAATACGTTGTTGTCAATGTGAGAGTTAATGGTTGCTCGTCTGTGTGTGTGTGAGACGCTGGTGTATTTTCTGCCTTCGTCTAACAACTGCTGGGATTTGCTCCGCCCGTCCTCCTCGACCCTGAAACGTATTAAACTGTAGAAGGACGAGGATTAATTAATCTCAATAAAAAACGGTGTTTTGTTTTGAGGTAAAAGAATCATGTTATCGCTGGCATCACCCTCTGCCTCACCCTGTCAGCACTGGTGAGTCTTCAGCTCCTCAACGCCTCACATCCTCTAGTCCAGCACAGTTCTTGGTTCTGCTAAATGTAATGAAGAACTCACTGCTCTCTGTGGACGTGGAGCTGGCATCATTCCTTCAGCCTCATTGACTGAGACAGACAGTGGTGAGAGGAGCAAAGCGGGGGGCGGGGGGTGTCTCCAGACCTCCTCCCGTTCTAACTACCGCAGTCAATAAAATAAAGATTTCCTCTGTCTTTAAAATTTCACCTTTTCATTAAGGCTGTAGCCGGGAGTGGTGGCCCTGAGACCAAGAACCCTGCTGCTGCTGTTGCTGCTGTGTTGACAAACTTTTCCATCAGGCGCTGTTTGTTTGACTGATCAGACATAAAGCTGAGGAGATTATGGGATGTGACGGTGAACAGCGACAAAGCCTCAGCCAAGCAGAATGGATGATGTGGAGGAGGAGAAGCTGCAGTCGTAGGCAAAACAGAAAAGCACAACTGCACTTTTAAAAACAGTGAAAACCAGGGCTCTTGGGACTGATTGGAACTGGGACTGATCATGAAACACAGTGTTAATCAACCCGCAGGAATCAAGGAAAGACAAAGATCTGTCTGGGTCTGTTATTTTAGTTTTTACTGCCATCTGCTGCCACCTATTGGAAGTGTTTGATTATTTTGGCTATCACTGAAACAAGAAAAAATAATTTGGAGAAAATAAATAATTTGTGTTCATAATGAGTGAGTGAATTTTGATAATTTTCCATGGGAAAACCTGATAATCAGTCAATCAATACTGGTCCTGTTTTAAAAATTCTAGTTGTTGGTTTTTTTTCATTATTATCATGTTCAACTTCATGCTGAGGAATAAAATTTATATCCAAATAACAGGACCTAAAGTGAACTTCTGCAACCACCACTGATGTACACACAAATATACAGCACCATCTAATATTTCTTCCCTGATATACTGTATATATAAACAGAATGCAGCACTGGCAGCGTCTCCACACTCTGAGGTCATAAAATGCACTCAGCTGGGATTTACTTTAAAACAAAGTCGACTGCACACAGAAGAGCAGAAACCATGACACTGTCCAATATTCCCGAGTCTGTGTTTGACAGTGTATCAGTTTGCCTTCAGCTGGGGAGCGTTCCACTTGGCTTGTCATCTGCTCCGGGGCTAAAAGAAGCTGTTGCGACTTTTTTGCTGTAATTATTGTTGTTGTTTTCTTGGCTCAGTGTCTCAGCAGCAGATGTCAGCTTAGATGTTCTCTCTCTGCTGAAGACCATGCAGCTGTTGTTGTATTGATCATGAATCGGATCTCCAATCAGTGATATTGACCCAGAACATTGACACTTTAAGAAGAAATCATTGAAAACCTGCCAACTAATGACAGTGGCTTTTTTTCAGTCGCCTGCAGTGAGATCAGTCGAAGAGATGATCGTAAGAATACCTACCTGAGGATTACAGATTTGCAGATGGTTAATGGATCATCTTGACTGACTGACCAGAGGTGTGAATGTCAGTGTGAGTGGTTGTTAATCTGGACTGGAGGAGTTCAAACCAGCTCCAGATCCTACGTCACCACTGTTTTCTGGGTGAAGACTTGTATAAACCAGTCAGTGTGTGTGTGTGTGTGTGTGTGTGTGTGTGTTTATGTTTGCACAGACCCAACAGAAGTGTGTTGCCATCTTTGCTCTCCTCTGCTGCTTTGCCGTGCTGCTGGTTCTGATCTTCTCGTCGGTGGATATCTGGTGGGACGATGAGGATGGAATCACAGAGGAGAACTGCAGCAGGAACTGTCGGTGAGAAGTCCCTGAAGATAAAAAGAAAATACATCAGGAAGGTTTATCTGAAAAAAGCACGTCTATCTTCACATTCTATTATTACAAATGTCTTTACTAACAATTTTTTCCACTTAGAATTTGATCATTTTCTACCACAAAAACAACGGTTTTAACTTACTTACTTCTGTCATGCTTTAGTCCCACTCAACAGGAAGATACTTCACTAACCGACAGGATGTTCTCCTGAAGAAGACCACAAATTAGAGACTGAGAAGATAAAAATGTTCAAGAAAATATACCAGTGTTACCCTCTGACAGCAGCTAAGCTGCTTCTTCTTAAATAGTCTATTTTCCTCTTTCAGCATCATGCTGGTGGAGAATGTTCCAGAAGATCTCTACCTCCCTGTGGAGTTCAGAGGTCACCTCTCTCTCTCGGTGGGCATCCGCACTCTCTTGAACCAGGCAAAGCAGTCAGTGGAAGTGGTGTCACCAGTGTGGAACCTGAAAGCACAGGATGTGGAAAACGTACCGAGCCGTGACAAAGAGGTAAACAGTCGGACGTACAGTACAGTAGTCAGATAGTTATACACAGTCAGACACAGTCGGACTATAGTCAGGAGGAAAGTGTTCACAGAACACAAACTTATGTCCATTCCCCTGGTGTGCATTCAAAGGTAAAGCAATCATTTCCAAAAGAGTCTGCATGTCTTTGGTTAATTAGGTTTGTCCGGCTGAGATGTAAGTGCTGACCTTTGATGATAAATGTAGAAACATCTGGGCTCAGACGTCGTTGGACAGGACTTGAGCAAATCTCTGTCCTCCTCAGGGTCGGCTTTTGTTCCAGCAGCTTCTCAGCCTGAAGTCTCGTGGGGTTAAATTGAAGATTGCCAGCAGCCTGACTAACTCTGCTGAGCTGAAGACCTTGGCAGCAGACAGTGAGTCCCTGCCACTATTTTCTTTCAAATTAAAAGCAATGTCGAAGTCAGAGTCTCAAGGCTGAACAGAGAGCTTCATTCTCCAATGTTGATCAATAGAAGACAGCTTTAGCAACAGCAGCATTTCTAGCAGTTACTGTTCCTGCCTTACAACAAGAAGGTCAACCGTTGAAGCCTATTCAAGTTCTAACTGCTGGGCTTTTGTGTGAGGTTCTGAATGAGCTCTCCTTGGTGTTTCTCCAGCTTCCACCCACAGTCCAAAAACATGCAGGATTAGGTTATGTATAGTTGTTTTCTCTAAATTGACCACAGGTCAATGTTTCTTGTCTATATGTGACACTGTGCTGAATAAATTGTGAGTAATCGCAATTAATCCACACATAAGTAATGTCAGCTGTTTAGGACTGCAGTGGAAAAGAAAGGGTTTTTTTGCAATTTATTCACACATTTCAGAATCTTAAAAAGGTGTTTGACTTTTTTAAGATTCTTTGGACTGTCTTTTCACCACTGTCTGTTTTTGTTGCACACTTTCCACAGGTGCAGAGGTTCATTTTGTTAACATGACAGCTCTTACCAGAGGACGACTCCAGTCTTCCTTCATGGTCGTGGACCGCAGGCATTTCTACATGGGGAGTGCAGACATGGACTGGAGATCATTCTCCAAGGTAACCACAGAAAACCTGAAATAAAATTATATTAAATGTTATGTTTCATTCTTTGACATTCATTTAGAAAAGAAACAAACAAACACTGATTTCTATCAGTTAACATTGAATTATTGTTACATAAAGAATTATTCTAGTCTCAGTTTTGCCAATAAGTACACATCTGGATCAACTAGAATTTTTAACCTTGTCATTGTCTCCAAAGATCTATTTTGGATTTGTATAATAATTGTAAAACTATAATATTTTAAGTAAATATAATATCATAATTGACTGACTGAGGCAGAGGATAATGCTATCTTTGTTTGGTGTAAATGCTGTGAAGTCCATCGTGACAAAAAAAAGTCATTTTGGCAACAATACCGCGCCCCCTCTGTTTACTAAAAATAGAGCTCGATTCTCTTTTGTGCCTGAGGCTATTAAAAGAACTAACAGTCTCTGATCAAAGTCTGTTCAGGTGGTCTGTCCAAGTAAGGACTGAGGCTAACGTTCCTAACACCTGGTAACTGAAGTGTCATTCTTACTGATGATGAGTGTAACTGAAACGTGTTTTGTTAATTTTGGTTAAGTTTACATGCAATAAACCTCTGAAGTGAAATACCAACTACCAAGTACATTTTGTTTTCAAACGTATTTTCAAAAGTACACAACATGTACACTTCTCTGTACAGTTTGTATATTTATATATTATTATTATTATGCTTTACTACTACATTGCCGTCTGAAATAATAAACAATTTTAATCCTAAGAAATCATCATTTTCAGATTTTTTCACAGCTCAGAGTCTTCATACCTCTTACTAACACCTCCTCTTCCTCTTTGCTCCTCTGTGTGAAATCTCTTTCTACAATATGACCCCCGCAGAGGAAGGAGCTGGGGGTGCTGGTGTACAACTGCAGCTGCCTGGCTCTGGACCTCCATCGAGTCTTTTCGTTCTACTGGCAGCTCCATGACAGGGACTACATCCCCTCCATCTGGTCAAAGAGGGTATCTGCACTGTACGGGAGGCATGAGGCCCTGGAGCTGCAGCTCAACACAACCTCGGCCACTGCTTATGTTTCTGTGAGGATCAGCCTTTAATGATGTCACACTGTCAGACGGCCAGTTCGATAATTCAGTTTTACAGTTTGTTTATCCATTCATTCAGTCAGTCCCAGCTAAGATTGAATGAAATATGTACAGTATTTGCACTTGCTCAGGTTTTTGGGACATCATTTTTCCCCAACTATTTCAGGTCTCTTTTTTTATATCTAAATTAATTTTTAGCAACATTGGTAAGCATTTCCCTGGCTAACTTTTAGTGTTTAACTTTTTATGTATGTAAACATCTGCTTAATTATCTTTTGTGCAAACTTGTAACAAAATGTTACATTTTTGGGCAAGGTTTTAAAATTTCTTGGATATAAACTTAGTAAAGTATACCAGATAGAGCTTTACTGTCCTCATATGAAGCCAATGTTAAGTTATTTTTGGCTAAGAAAGGGTTGTGTTTTGGTTGATTTGGTTCATTTTTATACAGCTATACATTTCTCTGCAGACCTCACCTGATGTCTTCTGCCCGAAAGATCGCACCAGAGACATAGAAGCCATCCACCAAGTCATCCAGAGTGCTCAGTCCTTCGTCTTCATATCTGTGACTGACTATCTTCCTCTGGTGAACAGAAGCTTCAGAGGAACAACAGTCACGAGGTACGGAGGTGCTGCTCCTCTACACTCATGACCGAAACTCTTATCTTTCAAATGAACCCTTCAACAGGTACTGGTCGCTGATCGATGATGTCATCAGAGAGGCTGTGGTCCTAAGACGGGTTCGGGTCCGCCTGCTGGTCAGCTTCTGGACAAAGACTCACCCTCTCACCTTCAACTTCCTCACCTCACTGAAGTCTCTGTGCTTGTACCTGCACAACTGCTCCCTGGAGGTGGTATGTGACTTTTAGTTGTGATCCTTTGACACACACAGGCACAGGCACAAACACACACACACTGATTCAGTGCCACTGTTGTTGTTTTGTGCAGAAGTTCTTTAGACTCAGAGAACAGAAGAGTGGAGTTCAACTGGGACTCAACCACAACAAGTACATAGTGACTGACAGTGCTTTCTATATCGGTAGGTGACGATCTGCAGTTTACACTGGTTTTTATTAATTTATAATTGTTTTTAATTGGAAGTAAATGAAAACAAATTAGTTAAGGATAAGCACAAATGAAGTCTGACTTCTGTGGTTACAGAGATGAAAAAAAAAATACTAATCATTATTTTCTGTATTATAAAAATTATAATTATTATTAGCAGTAGTAGATTATGGTCTTTTTGAATTCATATATAATACTTATATAGTATTTAGTTACATATATATATATATATATATATAGAGAGAGAGAGAGAGAGAGAGAAACGCCATTTTATCATTTAATAATAAATGTGACATCTGTCAACATTTTGTATTGAAAATGTAACAAACCATCATGTCAGTACATGTACTGATGTCATGTACTGAGGTACATTAATGTACTGTTACACTCCCACTATGTAAAAAGAGAAAATAATTGTCTACCTTTCAGTAACACCTGTCTGTCTTCTGACCTCAGGCAGCCACGACTGGGTTGGCAGTGACTTTGCCTTAAATGCAGGCGTCGGTCTGGTGGTGATGATGAGAAACAGCCTGGCAGATGGAGGAGCGACCATCCTGGAGCAGATGAAGGGTGCATTTCAGAGAGACTGGACGTCACATTACGCCAAGAGTCTTCTAGGAAGTAAAGAGGAACAGAGGAAATCCAGGAACTGGAAACAAGAAGATGTTCTATGAAGACCAGAGTCTGTGGAACAGCAGTTCACTTGATAGACACAGAATGTTTTATAAAGAAGAAAAAACACCTTTAGGGCAAGAGAACTGTATGACAACTATATTTTAAAATATATATCCATGTATATATAATATAAACATGTACCTCATAAACTGAATGACTGTTAACCTTTGATTTGTCAAACACTGATGGGGACAATATCATGTTTTGCCCTTTTAAAATGTGTTTGCTCATTTTTCTTCCCTATTTGTTTCTTGTTTCCTTTTTTTTTTGCTTTGTCTTCTGTCCATTTAGCATCTTTTTCCATTCTTGTTCTTGTTCTTCTCTACCCTGTAAGTAATTACTTTACACCTTCTGTTAGTTGTTCCCTAGTCTTTTTTGCACCTTTTCTTCATTTCTGGGCGTTTTGTTTTTGCATTTTATTTGGATCTCTCACTGCATGTTCTGCAGGAAATGCAAAACATATTTCTACAGAGAAACTGAGAAAGACCTGACAGATTGAGGTTGATATTTACTAACTATTGATTTGACTTTTTTTTTTCATAGAGAGAAAACAACTTACTGTGTATGAGGGAAACTCCACTGTTACACCTGTTGTGATATAATGCTGTATGTTTGATTAGTGCATGATGAAAACCTGTTGCATGGAGGTGCAATAAAGACAAAGTACTAACTTCACTCTCAGTTATGAAACTAGTATGTTCTGCACGGGACATGTACAGAAATATTTAATCAAACTCCATCAGTGTCATTAGAGCAAGACACTCTGTTTTCACTGTATCTAATAAACAGTTTTGCTTTTTTAAAAGTTTGGTTTAGACAGCGTATGTAAAGTGTGTGGCTCTGCGTTTGGATTATTTATTATCAATAATTATTATCTGAGCCTTTTTATGTACTTTTGGTCCTTAACCACAGCAAAATATGCATACATGTGGATTCTGGAATTTTCAAATGAGGAAGAAGAATTAAGTTCATTTTAAAATATGTTTAACATTTCATTTAACCTTTTCCTGTGGCTGCTGGGATTGCTACAAATCACTGTAAAATGGTACAAAACAACACATCATCAGCCCTGGACATTATGGTCGGGGGTCGCTGCCTGGCTGAATTTAACTATAGTATGACTCCCCCTGCTGGTCACCTTCACTCTCCCTGCTAACTTCCTCCTTAGTGAAAATATTAGAGATATCTTTATCTTTTCATTGAAAACGTGTCCACAAACACCAGTGTTCCTGTACCAACACCACAGAGGCAGCCATGATATGATACTCTGTTGCTGACTCAATTAATGTCGTAATGGGGGAAACACACAACGGATGCTAACGTTCGTGAAACAGTGGAGATGTTTACGTTTATCCAGATGGAGAGCTAACTAGACTAAAGTAAAACACACCTACAGTGTTGTTTAAGATCATTTTCCCAGAAACCAAATGGAACCAAAGTTGGCAGAAAAAAAGTTGACAAGAAATTATCTGTTCTTACCTTAATTCGGTGCACCTATGATAATCACTTGGCAAAAAAGTCCGTGACTAGTGAAGTTTCTCGCCTTCAACAGCGAGCCGCAGAGCCACTTCCTTTGTTTTTTCCAAAATAAAAGATTTAATGAGTTCTAAACAAATATTTCAGCTTCGACATGGAGCGTCGGTAAAGATCATTAGAATGAGTTCTAAACAAATATTTCAGCTTTGCTTCCGCTTCGACATGGAGCGTTGGTAAAGATCATTAACCAATTATTGACACGAGCTTCAAATATTGGAAAGAAAGAAACAAAAATATAAAAAAAATAGACAGAAAAAAAAGAAAAATAGACAGAAAGAAAGAAAGAAAGAAAGAAAGAAAGAAAGAAAAAGAAAGAAAGAAAGAAAGAAAGAAAGATAGACAGAAAAGAATGCGACGCAATTACAACACAGGATGGCGCTGCAATTCCATCTTTAGCCTTTTAGAACATTTAGCAGACTCTTTTATCCAAAGATCAGCATCATTCTATTTATTATTCTAAATAATAATAATAACAATTACTATTATTATTATTGTTATTATTATTATTATTATTATTATTATTATTATTATTATAAAATAACTTTTTTTATTTATCCCTGCTCACGTCAGCAGGGGGCAACTCTCTCTGCGTGAGTAGGAGGAGGAGGGGCAGGAGGAGGGGCAGGAGAGAAGGGGGAGGGGGGCGCTCGTTGGTCGGCGGATGCCTTTGCAGCAGAGGACCGTGGAGGAGAGTAGCTGTATCTCTGTGTTTGTGTTACTTTGATGCGGCTGTGATGCTGCCTCCGTGCGTCATCATGTCACAGGTGACAGTGTCCGGTCCCGTGGGTCTTGTGGATGGAGACAGTGGTGGAGTCTGTGCGTGAAAACACCGCAGTGGAAGGTGTCCGGCCGGAGCATTTAGACTGTCAGAGTTGTCTGCAGACTGCTGTCAGCTGGTCTGGGATCAGCTGTCGGTGAGTGGAACCTGGAGGTTCTGCTGACAACCATCTGCCAGAACCACAGTGAGGATGGAGGCGGAGGAGTTTGTGTCCTGTGTGGATCACTTCATGTTGAGTCCACTGGTCACATGGGTGAGTCCACTGCTGCTGTCTCTCTGTCCACTGTCCTCACTGCTCTGACATCAGTCATCTTTTCCTTCTGATTCTGTTGCAAAGGTGAGGACATTTGTTCCTAATGATGGAGGCACGAATTTGGAATTCTCCGAACTGTTGGATGGACTCTTTCTGAATGACGTCATGACCCAGATGTAAGTGGGTTGATTATTTGGTGTGTATCGTTTAAAAAAGTATTCCAGTTTAAAATTTAAAAGCAGTTTTTTAATATTGAGAAGTAAGTACATACTCCTTATTAGTTCATTGAGAGTAAATCAACTAAATGTCGTTGGATAGAAAATTTCAAAATATGGATATTTATATACAGTAAGAAGTCTGGTGTTTCATTGTAGTAGCCAACACAATTAACCACAACATCATATATATAAAGTTTAAATAAACTATCATCTTGAAAATGCTCCCAAAAAAACAAGTTTTCTGAATGTGAATCCTATAGATTATTATTTTATAAATTTTTGAGAGGGCCTTAATGAACACTAGTTACGGAAATTCAAATATAATTTTCCTTTTGCTTGTAGTGAACAGATTACAGATTAGTGGTCAGATTAGTAGCCAGATTGTTGATGCAGTTGTTAAAAAAATCAGGAAAAAAAAACACATCCATGTCAAACCCCATTTGACGGGGTAGGGGCTGGGGGGGGTGTCTGTGGCAGCAGCTTCTAATTCAGCAACCATTCTGCCAACAGAAGTTTCTTTGTCACTTCTCAGTCATAAAGAGGAGCTTTGTCGTCTGCAGATGTCTTTGAACGCAGCTTCCTCATGACAGGTTACAGTTTCTTCAAAAATAAAATGTCAGAATTAGCATAAAAAGTTTTTGAAAAAAGGACACAGTGTCCACTGAAGAATGTTGGGTCTGGGAGAAAAGACAGAAGGACACCATAGATGTTGTCAAGATGCTACTTAAGAGATTATGATCTGGTTGCCTTATGGTCTGGGGAGAACACCCCCAACACCACCACCACACCAGACCCCTAAAACACAGACATGTGGTCGGGGTGCAGATTGAAGATCCTCTGGGTTGATCCCATAGATTAGGGATTACGCCTTGGATTCTATTGAATTCTGTTAGGTTCGATACCAATCTGCAGAAAATCTTGATGACATGGTGCAGCTGTGGTTGTCCAGCCATTCCAACTGTAGGACAACCATTCTTCTATCACAATCACCAACTCTAAATGCAAAACAGTGCCCCAGAGAGGGGAGGTGAAGAGGGGGAATAATCTCCTAGATTGGGAAAGCCTTTAGGATTAGGACCTTGGTGCTGCTGGTGCTTTTTTTATTGAGTTAGTGATGCAAAGTCGGGGGAGTTGGAGGGGAACAGCATGAGCAGGGCGGTAGTGGAGGGTGTAGTGGCTATATGGCGTAGACCATCTTCTAAGCTAAATTGACCAATGGCTACTGAGGTTTGTCAAGCTTTCAGCAGAAAACTATACTGTTTACTTTCTTATTAACCCTGCCTCTAATTGGTTAGAATTTGTTGCCTTTGTTGGTTGTTTAGGTGTAGGGATGGTGAGCCATAGAGGCAGAGTAGGGTGATGATGATGATTTAAACTAAAATGTCCTTTTAAGAATTACAAACAGCTCCGTGACCATTAGTCCAGCGCCCCCTTTGACCTACTGGATATAACAGCTCTGCGGCCACTGGTTGTTTTCTGTGTCTCCATCACGGCCCACGGTGTCTGAGCTACAGGCCAAGAATCTGGACTTAGAAAGTCTGGTGGCACCACATTTGGCTGGTAAACAATGTTGTTTGGTCCATGAATGGAACCACATCCCATAAAGTTAGCCGTGGATGGAGACCTCATTCTGGAGCTGGGACCAGTAGCACTTTGTGGGTTAGGGTTGGTGTTTTGTTTTTTTTATATATATATGTTTTAATATTTCCCATGTTTAGAAACCCCTCAGCTGATCCCCAAGGGGTTCAAATGAGAAGGGACCCAAGTCAGAGAATCCAGAACCTGAACTTTCTTGTGCAGCAAATAAAGACATTCTATCTGGTGAGTTTTGACAGGTTCTACTATTTGTTTTTTAAAAAGGGAGTCTTTGAAATAATGCAATAAATCTACAGTCCAACAAGTGCTATACTGATTATGCTGTGGGAACACACTTGTTAAACTCAAGGCCCACGGGCCAAATGCAGCCCACCTAGTAATTTTGTATGGCTCATGGGAGACTAAAAAGCATTTAATACAGTCCAAGCAGCTGAGTTTCCTAACCTGATCAATTCAAAGTTTATTTTATTTCAGAGAGAATATTTGTAAGTTATATAAATAATAATCAATTGTAAAAATTTCAAAGAAATGCTGTGTAATATGTGTAACGCTGAAAATACAAAATAAAGAAATGTTAAAATTTCTATTATTAGCCAACATTGTTTTTCTGTTTTCCATTGTGTTCACATAAAGAAAATATTTAAAACTTAATGAAAAATTACAAAACCCTTTATTTTGAATACGTTTTAAATCAATGCATTGTCTCGATTGTTACCTCTGTTTGACAACAAAAATTATTTTCATTCTGTTTTCTTTGTGCATTTTCTCTTCTTTTTTCAGGATAATCTGAGACAGTTAATCGTGGCTCCGTTACCAAATGTGACGGAGCTTGTCAAGACTCCTTGCTGTGGTACGTTTCTGTCTATTCTTGCTGCCTGTTTCAGTTCAAATCCAAAACAGGGCAAAAAGAAAAATCACTTCCTTCAAATACAGTGATTTTTATTGTCATTCTTGCAGCTTAATGCAGCTTAAACGTGCTTGTCTTTGACGAGCGGTGACCCATATTCATCTGTCAGATCGCTGGTCATTTTAAATCAATGGCAGCAGCTTACAGGCCATTACACTGCGTTTGTTTCACAGACAATATACCATTTTTTTATAAATCCTAACAGAGGAAAGTCTTGAAGAAATGAAGAAGATTCTGCTGTTGCTGTTGGGATGTGCAGTCCAGGTAAGGACCTACTGACTTTCTGCAACTCGCCGTCAACCAAATCTAGGAGTTGCTGCGTTGTCCTAACGTTCCCGCACGTATTTATTTCCAGTGTGAGAAGAAGGAACTGTACATCGAACGGATTCAGACGCTGGATTTTGACACTAAAGCGGCGGTCGCTTCACACATTCAGGAGGTAACACAGCATTTCTCAAAATTCAGTGAATGCATTCATGCACTAAAAAATGCATTCAGTTGAAAAAATAAATAAATAAATAAATGGGACAAATGAGAAAAGCGATCTGATCCACAGCCATGAGTAAAGGTCATGTGACCTGCAGGGTTGAAAAAGAAATATGTTCAGATCACTTCATTTCTCGGCTTCACCAGCTGACCCACAGTCAGGAGAATGTGCTGGACCTGCAGTGGTTGGAGTCCAACATGTTGAATCCAGAGGAGGTGGAGATGGTGGTCAGTACTGTGTCCACACACCTGCAACACCTGCTGGAGCAGAGAGATGCCCACCTGGAGGTATGGACGTTGGATGGAACACCTTCTTTCATGTCTTCACCTTGCTGCTTATTTGCAGATCATGGTCCACAAGATAGGCAGCTCGCGTGCCACATGCAGACCACGAGTCACCATTTTGCTACAAAGTGACAGTCGTGAAAATAAGCAGGAGTTGCTCTGCTTTTCAGTTTCAGATGGAAATGATCTACGAGGAAATGAAGCAATGTTTTCACCCAATTTGAAACAGCAGTAAACGGAATCTTTTGTGCCATTTTTTAACCATAACCAATCGACTTACCCGCATTTTTGATGCCACGGCTGAAAGCAAGATGTGGTGTTTTTTACAGTGTGAACGTTAGCATCCTGCAGCACCAGTGCAGTTCTTGAGAACCTGTGCTCCATCTACTCAGTCTGTGAGTTCTTCACTGAATGCACATTGATGTGTGTTTCCATACGTCTGTCCTTGTCTCCCTGCAGACTATAGCACAGTTAATGCAAGAAAAGGACGGCGTGCTGAGTTTCCTCAGCAGCCCCACCAGCCCACAGCCTGAAGGCTTCACCGCCAGCATTCAGCAGCAGCAGCAGGTGGGGTCTCAGCAGCATCTGTCTGTGGAGCTGGCCGACTCCAAGGCCAAGATCAGGCGACTGAGACAGGAACTGTGAGTGGGGAATGATGAGTTATATGTCACAATTAAATTGTCAGCCCAGTAAACATTCATGGTTACATGGTCAACATCAGGTTACTAGAACTGGAACAGAGGGATCTACATCTGTAATCATTACATCTGTAATCATTTCATACAGTGCTATATACATATATATATACATATATATATACATATATATATACATATATATATACATATATATATATATGTACATATATATATATGTACATATATATATATATGTACATATATATATATGTATATATATATGTATATATATATGTATATATATATAGATAGAGAGAGGGAGGGAGAGAGAAGCCCTGGGGAGTTTGGCCCACATTACTGTCCCAGCTTGGCAGGGTCATTCGTTGTGCACTAACACTGACCCACATTATCTCTGAATCTCTGCAGATAATGTGTCCCCGCACACGCACACACACATGCAACTTGCTAACCCAGGATCCAATCAGGATCAGAGTTCTGCCTCTGTCAGTCATTCCTATCTTAACATCTCTCTTCATACGACTGCAGTATGAAGTCATCCCTAGATAAGTGTAGTGTCATAAGTTAAAGGGATATTTTTTCACCCTGATTAAAACATTACAACATCTCAGCAGCTAAAAGCTGTAAGCAGTAGTTGATGATTGACCCTTCACCCTGCAGAGGTCAAATACATTAGCTTCATTGTATAAATACAGACGTTGGACTCACTTGTCTCCATGCCGTTTTTGTCAGGGAGGAGAAGAGTGAACAGATGTTGGACTGCAGACACGAGCTGGAGAACATGGAGGCTGATCTGAAGAGGATGCAGCAGGAGGTAGGAAGTCACACAAGATGACGTCTCCTGATGCACAGTGACCTCCCGACCCCTGTGCAGATTGAACAGATCACTACAAAAACCGTGCTCGGCTGTAGAACAGTGGGTAATAACGGGAAAAAACAAAACAAAAAAAACCTCTGGAACCTCAGTACCTCACAGCTGAGTGTCAATCTATGATTAACAACTGTAATTTGAAATATGGAGCAGGATGTCATTCATTCAGAGATATATTTGTGGCCTGTATTTGAGCATATATTTTATGTGTATATATTTGCATCTAACTTTTGGTCAAGAGTAAATGTGTGTATCAGTAACTGACATGCCAGAAATTGGGTGTTTTGGTGAGGTGCATTCAAATGCGTTATTTTGCCTACAATTAATAATTATGAATTAATGTCCCGACCATACTTTAACTACGAGGGAGAAACCAATATATTGCAATATATCAAAGAAAAGATGACCAAGCTATAGGCCTCTGGAGATTGATGTTGTACGTTGTTTCTTTCATTTTGAACTTCTGCCTGAACAAATCCAGAACTGCCAGCTGCTCGTGGATGCGCGTGCAGCCCGAACCTACAGGGATGAACTGGACACCCTAAGGGAGAGAGCCATGAGAGCAGACAAACTGGAGAGTGAGGTGGGACGCTACAGGGAGCAGCTGCACAAGATGGAGTTCTTCAAGGCCAAAGTGGAGGTCAGTCACCTCCTATGGGTTCTTCAATAGTAGGGGTGTAGGAAAATTTGAATACACTGAAGAATTGCGATATTTTGTATCGCGATACCTTGTCTCACTGTATCCATTTTTTTTATTAACTGTCAAATATTGACAGTGTTGGTTCATTTTATTTTACATTTATTTCTTCTCTAGCAATTACAAATGTAGATTTCTCGGTTCCAGTCGTAGTAACCTGATGTTTAGTATGGAACAACATTGTGTGTATACTATGACTCAGTTTTCCTACCGTTAAATTGTTTAGATTTCATTAACCTGAAATGCTATAATGCCAAAGAGGTTTTTATCATTAAATGTACTGCAGGAGCTAAAGGAGGATAACAAGGTACTGGAGGAGACCAAGGAGGTGCTGGAGGATCAGCTGTCAGGCTGGAGAGCACGCTCGGACAAGATCCACCAGCTGGAGAAGCAGAACCTGGTTCTTAAAACACAGATCCATGACATGGAACAGGTCAGAGGAGACATAACCAGAAGCTTCAAGTCCACGGATGAGTCAGTGAAATCTGAAGATCTGTCCGTGGAGCTTTGATCGTCCTACCAATGACTTTGTGTCTTTGCTACAGGAGAAGGAGGCCGATCGGAGACGAATTGAGGAGCTACAGGAGGAGAACCTGACCCTGTGTCTGGCTCAGCAGAGGAGTATGGAGGAGTCTCAACACCTGGGCTGGGAGTTAGAGCAGCTCTCCAGGACCACCGAGAAGCCCCAAGGTACAGCACGGTGTGGAGAGAGCACCAGATGTTCTGAACCCTTCAGTAATTCACTAATGTCCTCCAGGTACAGTTCATGATTCTGTGTGTTTGTCCACAGGCCCAGACACTCTGAGTGTGGAAGTCAGCGACACAACACGCAGCCAGTTGCTGAAGCTGGAGATGGAGAACCAAACTCTCCACAGGACCATTGAAGAACTCAGAGCAGCTTCTATCAGCACCAGTCTCCAGTCCAGCCCAAATCCACCTGGTGGTGGTGACTGTAATGGCCAGAAGGTTCATGAGAGCAAGGACTGTAGCTTGAATGATGAGAACTCAAGGCTACGAAAGTCCTCCTCTAATATGGAAAACGGCACGACCAAACCATCAGATAGTACAGCGTCAGAGCAAGTTCTGAATGGAGAACCAAACTCCCATCAAGCACCAAACACAGGGCAGCTCCATGAGGTCCAGAGCCACATCTGCGTCACAGACAGTCCTCTTCATCCACGATTTGAAGGGGACCATTTCAAAGACCTAATGTCCGAACTGGAAAACATGAACAACAGGCTTCACTGTTTTGTGGGGTCTCGTGATCACTCCCCTGTCTCTAAGAGCAACAGTCCCTGCCATGAAAGCATTTTCCTCCAGCAAATGGTATCTTTAAAGTCCTCCTACGTCAGCAAGCAAACCCAACGCCTGGAGGCCAGGTGCAAGGCCCTGGACACGGTGAATCAGCAACTTCAGCTGTCTGTGGATACCTCCGGTACCTCACTGTGAATCACATCATAATATAAAGCAATGATATCACTGAAGAACTGGTTGGTACCGTCTTTCTTTCATTCCTTTCATTTATTATTCAGACCGTAAAGTCCAGCGACTGGAAGCAGAGGTGCAGGAGCTGGAGGCCGAGAACCAAAGCCTGCAGGCCAACTTAGAGGAACTGCGTATTTCTGCCAGACGCCTCGAGCAACTGGAGACAGAAAAACAGGGCATGGATCAGGAGGTGACAGCTCTGGAGAAGGACAAGAGGCAGCTGGAGAAGGAGAATCGACGACTGCGCCAGCAGGTGATCTGTCCTGTAGTGGTTCATGTTTTTACTGGAGGGTAGGATTATTGTACGATCACATGTGAATTGTTGCCTCCTCCTTTGACTCAGGCTGAGATCCAAGAAGCCAGCTTGGACAGCAGTAATGTCTGCATGGCCAGCCTGGAGAGGGAGCTGCGACTGCTGGTGAAGGAGGTGGATGTTTTGAGGGAGACAGCTGAGAGGGTGAAAGGTCTGGAGAAGGACAACAGGGATCTGAGACAGCGGGCTGCAATGGACCACAGGACACTGGCCACTCTGAGAGAGGTGAGAACGGCCTGGGGTCAACCTTGGGGTCGGGATCCCAGGTGGGTTCACCTGAAATGTCTAGTAATTTTTTAAAAATAAAAATAAAATCCTGATGAATATATTTTTTTAACATACTTAAACAACTGTATTCTTTCAGCTTGCTTGTGTTTTGACCAACCAAGTATCTTTACAGACAAGTGCCACATCTCTCTTAGAACTTTGTGAATCCTGTTTGCATTGAAGCCAACCCACAGCCTGTTGTACTGTGTTTTCTTTAGGAGCTGGTATGTGAGAAACTGAAGAACCACCAAAGAGACACTGAACTGGAGAGGGTGAGCCATGAGCTGGAGATGAAGGACCTGACAAAGGAGAGCACAGGGAAGAGGGAAGATGATGCAGTGGACGTCAGGTGATACATCCAACTCACAATACGATATGATATGATTCACAATTTTCTGTTCACGATACAATTATTTCAAATTATGGCCAAATACAATGATCCTTCATTTGTAAGAACTATACAAAATACCATTACCAACTGAAATGGTCTTGTGTACCTCATCCATCCATCCATCCATCCATCCATCCAACTAAATAAGTTCCTTTCTTTATAGAAACACTGTAAAACACTGTTTGTGTCTATGGAAGAAGTTCTTCCCACGTTCTGTTTGAACACCTGAATGTCACTTAGACCAGTGATTCCCAACCACTGTGCCATGGCACACTAGTGTGCCGTGAGAAATCATTAGGTGTGCCGCGATAATTATCCAATGTCACTTAATTGGTCCCAAAACTATTATTTATTTATTGCAAATAATTTTTATTTGTTCGTCAATGCGTGACAGGCAGAGCAATTAAATCATCTTCCACTAGGTAGCAGCAGATGGTTTTTAAACTAAGAAAAGATAATCAGAACTGTTGAAGAAGATCTTTGTGTCTTTCTTCAATTCCTGCCACTATATGAGTGTTGTCTTCAACTAAACAGGAGTAGATTTAGAAAATAATATATTTATTACATGAGATTTTTCTTTGGTGGTGTGCCGTGGGGTTTTTTCCTGATGATATATATGTGCCGTGGCTCAAAAAAAGTTGAGAAACACTGACACTAACATTTTAGGCACATACTGCCACCTACTGTACTAGAGTGTGTAGTCTCATGGTTTGACCAGTGATTTTTGCGATATCACAACCTATTTCTCGCACCCTGAGGCACCCAGAGTGTGTAGTCTCATGGTTTGACCAGTGATTTTTGCGATATCACAACCTATTTCTAACACCCTGAGGCACGATTCATTTTTTTTCTTTCAACTGATTCAAATTGTCACGCATTTATATTGATTTTTAACTGATTCACGATTTTGAGAAAACATGGCCTAATATTTCTTTTCCGTTTACAACAGGTTCAAGATTCTGGAGTCAGAGTTGGAGTCGTCTTTGAAGAAGTCGTTGCAGATTAAAGATGACAAAATCGTTGCACTCCAAGCTCGCCTGCTCGACTGTTCCACCTTCAACCAGCAGCTACACCAAGAGCTGAAGACTGTTAGTCACCAAAAGTCAGAGAGACAAAAGAGGGAATATTTATTAAACATCCAAATGCCTTGATGGGTTGGTTTTTTTTTATCTCACAGGTGAAACTAGGCTTTGAGGCTTTGCAGCAGAAGCAGGGGGAGGAGGGACAGACACAGTCAACCTCCAGCTCCACAACACAGGCCGGGGTGGCAGTGAGCGAATGGCTGCGTGAAAGTCAGGAGGCAACAAAAGAACTGCTGAAGCTCAAAGATCGTCTCATCGAAGTGGAGAGGAATGTAAGTGGGAGCTAAAGTCTGGAGGTTACCCTTGAAGACTCATTCATATTATCTAAGAAAACATCATTTACATTTAGAAGTTGTTTTCAGTCACAGCATCCAAATTCAAATGTTTTCTTAGATACTACACCGACATAAAATTGACACAGCACCAAAGCCGCTAGACAAACATTAGGCCCAAAACCCAGGACATAGTTGTAAAGAATCTCCCAAAGTTCCAGCTGCACTTTATCCTCATCTAGTTCATTCAAATCACAGCCTGTCTCAGTGGGGGATAGGGAGGATGATACATTACAGACAACACACAGGTGAAAACAGCCAGCTTTACCTTCCATACACCAAATCGATTTATTACCAACGTTTTCCTAGGACAGTGAAGGCATCAATTCCTTGATTTTTACATGGTTTTTGTTAAGCTACCTGCTTCAGCCATTCACTCATTCATCTGGAATTGAACTGTCTGCCTTAGACCTGCTGTGGTTCACATATTGAGTTTGAGATCTCTGCTATACACAAGAGCGTGCGATACCTGGTTCCACTTGTCAAAGAGTTTCCTGTTCACATTGCAGTGTTTATCTTCATTTGACTGCAGTTTTAATAATAGCTAAATACAGTTTCAAGTACATGTGACGCTCAGCATGAAAGAGAAAAAAGACGGTTCAAATGTAAGAATAAATTGCAATGCAGAACATCATCTCTTGACTGACTCTCTTTCTCCCATCGTTTCCTGTACAGAATGCGACACTGGAGGCCGAGGGCCTGGCCACGCAGTCGCAGCTGCAGCAGCTGGAGAGTCAGTGTGAGAGCCAACAGGCTCAACTCCTGGCTCTGCAGAGACAGGCCGCCTCACTGCAGGAGAACAACACAGTGCTGCAGACGCACAACGCCAACCTGCAGGTACCACAGAGGCCGTGCCACACATGGTGTAGTGTTATCAAAGATACATTTTTTAAAAAGTCGATTAATAATTACATTTTTTTTTTTTTTGCCTTTTCCTGTTAAAAAAGATATATTTGAGTATCACAGGGGATACGTGGAATTTCTATAGTTTTTAATTTCAATTTATTTTTATGAAGCATCCATTAGGGGGCGGTTTGCTTATATATATATGTGTGTGTATATACTGTATATATATATAGTTAATATAATTTTTCCATTACTTACTGTTGCATCAGTGCCACATCACCAATCACTGAGCTTCTCTGTCTTCTTCTGCTTCAGGTGGAAAAATCTACCCTGAACTCCCAGAGTGCCTCCCTCATGGCCCAGAATGCTCAGCTACAGCAGCAGCAGTCGGGAACGGAGACTGAGAGAGACAGCGCCGTACGGGAACGTGAAGATCTGCGCGCGGTCCACGAGCAGCTGCTGCGAGACCACGAGCGGCTGAACGCCCTGCACGAGCACCAGGCCATGGACTACGAGATCCTGATGGGTAAACACGGCTGTCTGAAAAAAGCTCACCGCACACTGGAGCTGGAGCAGCGCACCCTGCAGGACAGGTGGGAGGAAGAAGAGATGGGGGACAAACACAGAGTAGACACAAACGGACTGACATCGACTTGTGTCTGTGTCTTTGATTAGATACAACAACCTGCTGCAGCAACGAACCAGGCTGGAGGATCTGGAGAAAACCCTGAGGGATGAGCAGATGAGGATGACTCTGGAAAAAGAAGAGCACAAGAAGATCTCTGCTGAACGAATCGCACTCCGTGATGAGAGGGACAGGTGAGAAGAATGGAAGAAAAGTATGTTGTTTTTTTCTTTTCAGTTATTTAAAATACATTATGTGGTACTGTAAACCAGTGTAGCCCAGAAGACTTTAGGCATTTAACGTATCCTTTGGATAACTACTAGTTTCCATAGTTCAAAAAAAAAAAAAACTAAAAGTCCACAACAGCAAATAAAGCAACTAACAAATAAACAGATTTAAATCAAATTCCAAATTATATAAAACCTACGTTGTTAGACTAAAAACAGCAAATATCAACAAAAAAAGTGCTTGAAAACTACAAAACTAGCCCTTATCTAGGTTAAAAACGGACAACTTTACGGTAAAAAAGTCCAAAGAGCAAAAGCTAATCATTAGCTATTATTAGAAAAATGACCAACTATATTGCAAAATATAGCTAAAAAAACACAGCACAAAAAGCTTTATATTAGAATAAGTATTGTGCTTGTGCAAAATATTTATAGATATAATTTTACTGGTACTCGTCACTAAACAGGTCAAAATATATAAATATATACATAAATACAGATATATATTTACATACATATGCTTACATATATGTATATATTTTTAAGGCTGAAAGAGAATAACCAACAGCTGCTCAGTGACCACCAGCTGTTGGCAGTTGATCACAAGCAGCTGAAGAGTCAGCTGAACGAGGCCCAGCTAAAGCACACCTGGCTGGGGGTCGACTTCTCCAAGCTCAAGAAGGACTTCCAGCAGCTGGACATCACTTCCGCCAAGATCAGCAACCAGTGCGAGGTAGTGTGACCTGGAGTCTGAACCTGTCGACGCTCCTGTGTTTTTGTCTATCTAACAAAAACCTTCAATGTCTATGTGATGTTTAGCTGCTGAGTCAGCTGAAGGGAAACCTGGAGGAGGAGAATCGCCACCTGCTGAGTCAAATTGAGACGCTGAAGCTCCAGAACATGGAAAGCAAGGATCTGTTTCATGTGGAGGAGCGACAGTACATGTGAGCAGGATGACTCTGGCAAATCTTTCAGATTTAATGTAGCTACACATCAGTTAACATTTCAAAAATTGTAATCACTATTTTCCTATTTAAATATTACCTCTGACTCTGGGACTACTGTGTTTCTGTTCAGTGACAAGCTCAATGATTTGCGGAGGCAGAAAGAGAAACTGGAGGAAAAGATAATGGACCAGTACAAGTTCTACGAGCCCTCACCCACACGTAGGTAAGTCGACAAAAAGAGTGTTAAACGTGTTATTGTTATTCTTTGTACACCCTTATTACCAGTGACTCTGAACAGCTGTTGGGACAACAGGCAGATCTTGACATTTTTGTGGTAAAAATTGTGATTTTTCACTAAAAACTGAGCCATGAGAGAAGGAGTTGTAGTTCAAGAAACCAGTTCCTTCTCTTTTCTGCTCTGGTTCATGTGAGAGCTGCAGCAGTCTTAGCTCCGCCCCAAATGCTGTCATCATTTGAGACCCATGAAAACAAACAAAAAAAACCTTCTACGTTCAAATTGAGAAGTTGACTTTGATGCCAGTCACCCTCCCACCCTCACCTCTGATGCTAACATAATAATCCAATAATGTGCTCAGCTCTAAATCAAAACAAAATCAATTAACTGGGTACAGTGTCGAGCTGACAAAGTAGACCAACTCAAAGTCTCCATGGTTGTTAGCTGGATTATGGACTTTAGCACGGTCAAGTGGTAGCAATGGTTGCTGACCCGAGGAAGTCCAGGGACCACTGGTTGAGAACTATCAGATCAGAATAAACTTCATATGTATTACCAGGAACAACCTTCATACCAGACATGATGGTCTGAAACATGTATTTGTCACAGTACAGTAGCTACTGTGTCTGCTCTTTACCCCGGCCCTCCTCCACTTTTTCCTGATAAATTAACATCCATCTCTCTGCTCTGTCTAAGACGTGGCAGCTGGATAACCCTGAAACTGAAGAAACTGATGAAGTCCAGCAGCAGGGAGCAGGTAGAGGAGTGTCACCCCTCACCCACACACTCCGCCACCCCCGATCCAAATGAAACCTTCATCAGCTCAGATGGTTCTGGAGGAGTTGCCTCCCCCACAGTGGGAGATAGCATTTCACCTCCTCCTCGTCGTAACTGTAAGTTTAACCTCCTTGAATCTGCAGGGTTATGTCACCTGACCAAGCCAAAGACACTCACTTGGTATTATTATTATTAATAATTAATAATAATTTAAATATTCATAATAATAATATCAATATTCCTAAATATTTTTGTATATTGCTAAAAAAAAACACCAATACCAGGAGGTGCATTTGTTTCTCACCTGTTTTCATTTGACAACTGACATAAAAGTAACGCAAAATGTATGTGTTAAACATTTTAATCTGATTTTCACAAACTGATTCACGTCATTAATGCTCTGATTATAGATAGAATTTTATGATTATTCTAAACCTTCCTGTTGTGTCTTTCACTTGCACTTCTTTGTGACCTCCGCCCTTCCTCTTTCTCTCTCTCGTCCCTTCCTCACCTGTCTCACCTCATCTGTCCTCGCCTTCCTCCGTGTTCGCTGTGAAAAATAAGCCACTCTGAAACTTTTTCCCCGTATGAGGAACAGGCTGAAGGACAGAGACAAAGTCAAGTCCATCTTCCATCGATCCCTGTGTAAGAACAACTGCGGTTTCACTTGGTCACGGTCAATCATCTCATGTTATTGTTTTTTTTTTTTAATCGCCAATGACATAACATCCAATAATAGAAATATTTTGAAATTATAGCAAAATATTCTGAAACTTTTTTGTGACATGGTCATCAAAGCTAACACATCAGTCAGTAACCACAGGTAATCCACTCATTGTTAGTGATAGGTTTGTTACTATACATTTAGTAGTTATACATTAATCTTGTTCCAAAGAACTAGTTTGTAACCGAGTACAGTATTACAAAAGTGACTTGTTACCTGGAGAAAGTAACTATTTGGTACAATTTTTATATTATTTTATATTATTATTATTATATGATGGATTAAACAGACTAGTAGACACAGCCACCACCTGCTGTACCTCCACCCACCTCCTCTACCTCTCGTTCCACAAACACAGCCCTGAGCAGCCTGGCGACTCCTGCAGCCTGGTGGGCAGGGAGCTCACAGCAGCTGGACGTCCCCGACTCGGACACGGGGGGACACAGGGAGGACACATTGACCCCATCCCTCACCACCTCCATCTTGTCCATCCTCCACCTTCATGCGTGTGCCACTGACACCACTGACTCTGTTCCAGGTGTTTGTAGGCTGTGGGTGACAGGTAGATTCAAACCATCGACCACTTTTATTTTTCGTCTCATCTTCACCAGTGAGGGACGTTGAACTACAGCAGTAGGATGTGTGTCTGTTGTAATGTCCTGCTTTGACGTGTTATGCCCCACAGATAAAGATTCTAACGACGGTTCTGGGCTGCATGTGTGTGAGGACAACAATGAGCTGCAGAATAACGGTAAACACCAGATTAGTGGATTCAGCAAACATACAGATGTGTGGCCAGCTCAGGGTTTAGACTAAATCCACCAGATTGCAAATCTGACCTTGTTTTGCATAAATCTCTTTGCTCAGCACAGAAACGAGCAGCTGTTCAGAACTTGTCTCTGCTACCCCCTGTTGGTCATTATTATTATGAAGTTTAATACAGAACGCCTCAGGTCTTAGCTTTGCTCTTGTGATATACAGTATGTTTGTGTTCTAGCTACATGAATAACTCTTGTCGCCTTATTGATGGCTACTTCTGTGCGATTCCACAGCCATATTATAAACTTCAGGTTATGCTAACGTAACATTTAGTTACATTGCTATTACTATTTCTGGCAGTTGTGTAGACAGGGCTAATACTAAGAAAATATTCCACGTCAACAAAAAGTTTTTGTTCTGCAGCAGCTGAGCTGGAAACTTTAACATGGTTTTTTGAAATGTTTACTTCACATTATTTTGAGAGGGGAGGGGGCAATAAAGTCTCTGTCAGAGTCTATATAGTATTTCAGTATATATACTATATGGGCTTTCTTGCTCAGTGCATGATTAGATTTCTAACCCAGCTTTTCATAGAACATTAGCTTATTTCACCGTTTTCTTTTCCAGCACTGGGTGGAGCCCACAGTGAGAGCAGCGGTGAATTCAGCCCAAGTCTGGAGAATGAGCCTTGGTCCAACGGCAGCAGTCCAATACAGCAGACCCCATCACGTCGTTCATCCTCCTCCTCCTACCAGCAACCCTGTAGCACCTCTACTCCTCGACACAAGGAGAAAGCTCCAAACAAGCCCAACTTTAACGACAGTCACACTTTAGAGCTCCAGCCTGAACCCAAACAGAAACATCTGGCAATCGCACAGGACTTCTGGCTCACCAGGGGGACCAGAAGCATCCGGAAGGGATCTGGGGGGAAAATGACCCGTCGCTCATCAGACTCAGCTGGAACGGTCAAAATAAACACAGGGATGGGTGAGATAGGGTCCAAGTCAGGTACAAGCACAGATGACACCACCAGAGCTTTAGCCTGTTCACCAATCACAGTGTTATATGTTCAGGGTAAATCTTCTTCAATGTCCGGCTGCCTCAACTGCTTCTCCTCCCCGCTGGGGAAACAAAGCAGAGTCAGAGGAGCGAGGCCGCAGAAAAGTCTCCCTCGTGCCAGCAACGTCATATCGACAGCAGAGGGTTCGTCCCGACGCTGTAGCGTCAACAGTGACTGCAAAGAAGGCGTCAACAATGACTCTCCTCAGGCTCATGTTTCAAAAGGAAATAATAGACAGGATGAACCAGGGGCTGAGAATCCACAACCAGAACCTGAAAATGCTGAACCTGAACTCCTTCCTCCTCTGAAACCACCCAGAGATCCATCTTCTATTGTTCCCACACACTGCCCCAAATCTCTGGTGCAGGAGTCTCTGTTTGGCACCTCCTTCACTTTCAACTCCGTCTTCAACAACACCATCTTCAGTGACTCCACTGTCACAACTACAGCCAGTCTGAATGAACATGGAGACCATCAGGTGATCTTCTGTCTGGATCCAGCACTGGTGGTGGCGGACTCTCAACATGAAGCTGGTAACAAACCACAGACAACACTGTGTGTAGATAATGAGCAGAGTCCAAAAGCTGAAGGTGCCAGTGGGATGGAGGAAAAGGACCCGACCATCATGAATGCATGAGGGAAGTCTTTACATTACGACTGTCATTTCAACACAGCAGTAAAATACGGGGTCATTTCAGTTATTTTAATAACGCAAATGTTTAACTGTGATGTCCACTGAATACAAATCATGGAGATGGTGAAAGGACTGGACGGACCTTTGATGCTGTAACAGTGAGAAATCGGAGATTTTTCATTTCTTTAAAATTAGAAATAATCAAAAAATAATTCTAATGCTCTAGATCTGAGACCGCCAATCGTTTCCCCAAATAAATGTTTGAGTTTTTTTCCACCACAGATCATTCCCTCCTGTCCTGGCATCTCCATATTTGACATCCTTTCTCCAAATGTTGTGCAACTTCTGAATTTTATCTCCAAACCTGGGTTAGATATGTATTTGTTTATCTTTTATTTACTACAAAGACCCCTGTGTCATTTATAGCTGAGTTTTTATTTTCCTTATTTGGTGGTGGGGAAATGGGGGAGGAGGGGATTATATGTTTGTTTTTGTTAGCCAAACTAAATATTTTATTTATTATACGTTCCTTTATGTTTGCTTTGTGTTAAAATGTACTTGAAATGGAAAACTATTGCAATAAATACATTTTGTCCCAAATGTCAGTGTATGATTCGCCAACATCTACTGTAGTATTATTATTAGAAAATATTTAGTCTAGTTCTACGAAAACATTAACTCTAAATACATTTGTGTGATGTTTTGTACAATGCAAAAACATAAATCCACTACACAGATATGTGTACACTCACGTAAGCATTACTGTATTTAATTATTTCACGTTATAATCAATTTCCTATGTTCTGCTGCTCTAGTAAAAATTTTGAAATAGTAAAATCATTTAAAATTTTTAATTCTACGCTACATTAACTGTTATCACCTCGTTCTCACTCGGCAATTAGACATTTATAAGAGATTTTGTTGTGTAATTGTAATACCGCTACTCCTATTGGCTGTGAGAAAAGTCACGTGAATAAGTAAAAGTCAAAAGCTACACGAAGCTTCGCTTTAAAAAGAGACTGAAAACACAATATTTTTGTAATAGCATTTAAAAATTCGGAAAGTATAAAATATGTATCCATATTAAACAATAAAAAATAATTATTTGTTTCACAGCTTCACAAACACCGCCCCTCTGCACTATTGGATGTGAGGAAAGGTCACGTGAGTATATGCGGAAGAGCAGCGTTTTCAATTGACAATAAAACCATTCGGGGCTTCTGTTTTTTAATGTCGTCTCTGTTGGCGTGTTAAAGGGTTGTTAAAGCTGCATCGTATAACTCAAAACGGTTATTACCGTAGGTTCACGACAATGCTGAGCGCAGCCGCTGCGGAGAGAAACAAGGATCCCATCCTGGCGGTGCTCCGGGGCAGCTTGGACCCCGGGAGAGCCTTGCAGGCGCTGGAAGTCTCCTCCGGAACCGGGCAGCATGTCACACACTTTGCTCGGGCTCTGCGGAATATAACGTGGCAGCCTTCAGAGTACGACCAGCAGTCAATACACAGGTACTCACGGTCCTGAATAGAGAGTTATTATGGCCCTTTGTCTGGGTGCCGTATTCACCTGGGTCAGTGAAAGTGGGAATGGGGAGTTGCGCTGCAGCGTTAGGTCTCAACCTGGTTAACAAAACAAGCCCAAAAGGTGACCCACCCAACCTGGGCGTTTTTAGTATTATTTATTTATTTATTATGTTTTATCAGAATTCGGTATTCGTGTTTTTAAGTTGTCAGTTCATTCTCCCCTTCTTTCCCACTAACAATATAGTTCGACGGAGTTACCTGTGTTACCAACAACTCGTGGCGAAGATACCAGCCAATAAATTTATTATTATTAATTAATTGGACGGGAATAAGTCTAAATAAAAAATATACGTTCTAAAAAAAGACCTACCAGCTTTCATACTATGGGGCTAATTGTCAAATGAAGGGCCAAGTATAAAAGCATACCCAAGGAACTCAGTCTGTCATCACTAACGACACCGTCTTTCTTTCTGTCTGTCCTCAGTATAGAAGCGTACAGAGCTCACTACCAGCTGAACAACGTGAAGCCCGTCATCCACCTGGATGCTTCTCTGCCTCATCAGTGCTGGGGAGGGATTCAGCCCGAGAGCCTGGATCTGGTCGTCAACATCAACATGATCCACATTTCTCCCATGTCATGTACAGAGGTAGGCTGCTTCTGTACTCAGAAAATACTGTAGTACTCAGTGTAATATTGAGAACACTGAGAGGGAGGGAGTTAAAGCAGTGTTTCCCTAACTCTGGGTCACAACACCACGTGGTGTCGTCTGGAATTCAAATGGGGTCACTTGAAATCTCTAGTAATTGATTTTTAGACATCACAATGGTGTCAACAAGCTAAAAAAGGTTGTAAACCACTGAGTTAAAGAAAAATAAACAGCAGGAGCAACTGGAACATATTGCATGTACACCTCAAGTTTGAGCTCTTTAAAAAAAAAAGAAAGAACATTTTTGTATTACATGGAAAACTCGCAGCACCAACTGTGATTTCACACCACAATCATAACTCAGCTCTTAACTCTTTTACATCTGCTCTAACGCACAGCCCTTTACAAGATCTTGCTCCAGGCTTTTTATTTGGTCATAAAGACCCAGAACAAAGACGCTGCAGAAGCTCATGTTTGTGTCACTCAGACTCCATCAAATCAGTCTATGAAGTGGTGCCTGAGCCTGGAGACATTTGTGTTTGTTTGTTTTTTTTTACAGGGTTTATTCAAAGGAGCTGCAGCAGTGCTGAAGCCTCAAGGTCTTCTTTTCACATATGGGGTGAGTGAAGAATAGCTTCCATGTCATGGAGATGCACTCACCACATTCATCACACTGTAGGCAACGTCCTGTGTTTGTGCTGACTCTGCTTTCAGCCGTATGCGGTGAATGGGCAGATCACGCCACAGAGTAATGTGGACTTTGACTACAGCCTACGACAGAGGTGAGATCTTCTCACAGCTTCATCTGTTGTGGACGTTCAGTTTATTACAATTTTGTTGTTAACATGTTATTTGTTCAAATGCTGGCGCATCATTTTAATTCAAATATTGAAACTATTGAGATAACTGTTTTGTGAATTTGGGCTGTTAACATAATCGACTCAACTTGACTTGACTGTCAGAGGTTTTAATTTCATTTGGACTCTCATAGGAATCCAGAGTGGGGGCTCAGGGACGTCTCGCTGCTCAGCTCTTTAGCTCAGACCAATGGTTTGTTCCTGGAGAAAATGGTAGGAGAAAAGACATGTCTTTTTTCCCTTTAACACATAAAGAAGCACAAGACAACAGTGTTAATTAATTAGTGTGTGTGTGTGTTTTATCTTACCTAGGTGGACATGCCGGCCAACAACAAGTGTCTTCTGTTCAGGAAGGAGAGTTTGGTGTGAGCTCTCCTGGTGTCGGCTGCATTAGTTGAGTTGTTACCACCTGGTTGCCAACTGTGGTTGAAAAGTGAGGCTGTGAAATACCCTGGAAATGATTAGCAATCAGTGGGAAAATAAAACCTTGTCTCCCTCTACTTATGTGATCAGTAAATATTTTTCAGAAAAGAGTTTCAAAGCGTATTCATAATTTTAAATTGCTCTGTTCAAAGGTCAAAAGATACAACCTAAAAAAACACGGCCTAATACAACAGGCAGGAATGGCACAGACGTCTGTACAGAGCAGAAGAAATTCAGCGGCAGGCCACCAGGGGTCACCAGAACCATTAACTCTTCAGGCAAATGTTCCGTGACCTTCTACATCAACCCATTAACTCTTCAGGCAAATGTTCCGTTTATTAATTTAATTTAAAAGTACCTGTTTTGACAGCCTCACTTTCGCAGCTTTGGCTCTGCATATTTTTACACCTGGTGTTTGGTTTTAGTTTTGCTCAGATTCTTGCCAAATTTCCAAAAATCTCACCATGTTATTTTAATGCACATATTTAATCATGAAGTTGACCTCCAGTGTTAGTCTGTGTAATGAACCAATAAACAAAACTAACAGAGATGCTGCTTGTGTATTTGACTTGAACTTCAGACAGCCTCCTGCTTTTTAATACTTTGAATTTGTTTGTAGGAAGAAAGGCACAGCTTTGTTGACAGAGGTGCTGGGCTGAGCATTGAAAACATACAGGGAAGTCTATATACAATCAAATAAAGTCCAAACATGACAAGTTTCCACTGAGGTCTATACTACACATCCAAACAAAAAAAGAAAAATAACTTAAAATAATTTTTTAATCAGAGTCAACAACAACTGAGTTCAACGTGTATTTTCTTCAACTCTACTGACACACACGTATCTAACACATCTTTTAAGTGGTGGATGTCATGAGTGGCGCTGGAGCCAGTCCCAGCAGATATTGGCCGAGGGCGGGGTTAAACCCAGGACAGTTCTATCACAGGGGTCACTTATGTAGACCAACATCCATTCACACTCGCGTTTACCATCATGTCGCAGTAAAACAGCAGTTTTAATAGTCACCTGTAGGTGTTGAAATTCAGCTGCTTTGGTGCCAGGGTTAAAGGTGACCATAAACGCTACGGTGTTTCACAGGGCCGTTTTCCCAGAGTGTCACGCAGCCTCCTGAGTCTGCGCTCAGTTATGGCTCTGACGTAGCTGTCTGACTGAATGATGGCCATGCCATCGTGAACCACACCCATCACCAGCAGGGGGTGTTCCTCCATGGTGATGTTGGGGCAGGGACAGGTCCAGTCGATCTTAGCGATGGTCACCTCCAGGTGTTTGGTGTTGAAGAACGTCAGTCCCATCTTCTCATCTCTCAGGACCTCTTCCAGGCTGAAGCGGGCTAACCCAGAGTCCAGGTCCTCCACCAGCTCCGTCAGCCGCCCCACTATGGCAAAATCACTGCGACATAAGCTGGCCACCATTTTAGCTTTAAGACGACATGTCTTACAGGGTTTCCTTTTAGGCTGGGGGCAATTGGCGTCGCATTCCTTTTTGGTGCGGAAGCTGTTAGCATTCCCATGACAGCCGCCGTAAGCGAAAGCCTGGCATTCTTTCATGACAGAATTCCAGGCCCAACGGGCCTCCCAAGACTTACAGGGTCCTTGAACGGGAGGAAGGGAGCAGATTCCCATTCCCTCTCTCTGACAGGAGGCCTTGCACTCCTCGTACGTCTCAAAGCGGTTACGGCTGTCGTCACACCCACCGTTACTGAAGGCCGTGCAGGTGCCCGTCTTGATATCGTAGTACCAGTCTACGTGACGCTCTGCACTACACACCCTGTGGTCCAACTCAGCCAGGCAGTCTGCTGGAGAGAAGGGTCTCCCCATGGGCATCTCAGGATCCTCAAAGAAGTCGTCATTGGCCCGCCGGATGACAGACAGCGGGTAATCTGCATGCAGAACTCCTGCAGTATTGCGTGCGATGCAGGTGTAGACGCCCGTGTCCCACACCTGGGCGTTGTAAATGACAAGCTGCCCAATGTTAGTTATGACCACATTGCCGTACATCTGATCAGGTCTCATGACCAGATGTTCTCTGCGTTCACTCTGCTTCTCCCAGGTTATGTCAGGTTTCGGAACTCCTACGACATCACAGTGGAAGCTGACGGTGCCCCCGACGTAGATGGACTGGTGCTGAGGGTTTGAGTAGAGTGTTGGAGGCAAGGGCTCCTCCTGGGAGGATGTCGGAGTGGGGTAGGCTGTAGTGTCCTGCGGCAGAGGACTGGTGTGTGGCCCGGCCAGGTAGAAACGACAGGCAACCACAGTCAGCGTGACGCCGCGGATGCAGGCCTCGGCATCCATGTAGCAGCGGTTGAAGTAGGTGAGTCCATCTGAGGCGCAGGTGAAGTTGGGCTCCTTCTCACAGCGGTCCTGACACTTGCAGATGGGCTGCCCGTCCCAAATGTCACATGTTGCTCCCTGCTGGCTGCAGATAAAGCCCTCACAGGTAGCTATGGCGGTGGGGGGGTCGTCACTGTCGCCTCCACCCTGTCCATCTGGCTGGGCAGGAGTGCCATCAGAGAAACGCGCAGCCACACAGCTGTTGAGGCCACAAACGTTGGTGCAGCATTTCTCAAAGTCAGCACAGTCCTGAACAACAACAAAATATTTACAACATTTTGTTACATATTTTATTTAAGGTGATACAGTTTGTATTTAAGGTGGTATGATCAGGATTTCAGGATTAGGTGTATGTTTTACAGCCCGGCACATGTTCTTACGGTCCACATAAATCTTCTTCTTCTCTGATCTGATCTCTTTGTTAGCTTTTCTGGCTGTTCTTGGTATTTTTGTATTGTATTTGTATTTAGCAAGTCTTTGTTCATTGCACAGACCATTCCAGCAGCAAAAGGCAGACCTTTTGTTGCTGCAACTTGTTCTCAGTGGGGCATCAGTAAAGTCTAAAGCAGTGGTGTCCAATCAGTAGATTAGGATTTACTAGTAGATCTCAAAGAGAGTGCTGGTAAGATCCTGAGTAAATACATTAAAAAAAAAAAAATTAAATTTATAGATGTAATTCTATTTTAAGACGCATTACTCACTATCACTAGGGCTAATCACTAGGGCTACAGTATAGTATTGAGTCAGACAGTAGTGTGCCATACGACTACAATGATTTAATCAAAGCACCCCGACATATAATGTATATAATTCAGTTTATATGAGTAAATATTAGGTAGATAACTTTACCCCGGTCGTTTGAAAAGTAGCTCCCAAGACAAAACAGTCTACTCTAATCTAATCCAGTCTAACTCTAATGCCACACGTCACCTCGTCAACGCTGCACTCTCTCTCACAGGTGCTTTGGGCATCAACCCAGAGATTGGAGTTCAGCTTGTTGGGACAAAGTCCTTCATGTTCAACCTTGGATCCTGCCACACTTGCACACAGAGGAAGGTCAGGTAGCGCACAGAGCAGGAGCATCAGCAGATAAGACCTAAACATCCAGGCCGGTCCACGGCACTGCGTTTGGTTTAAAAGTGTATCCTTCAACAAGTGAGGGGGGGTTTTAGTCATTGTTGCCCCTTTTCATTCGTCTTCCACAAAGTAATTCCATACCTTCCCTAGGGTCGTGAAAAATCCGGGCGACAGTCCACGAAAGCCTAGACGTCTATTTGCCAAAGGTGCAAATCTGATTCTTGTGGAAATATCAAGTGTGAGTAAAGAAGTATCCCAACGATCACAGCGGGGTACCGTGCGCTCAACACTGTCGCAGGAACATGTTTTCCATGTGCAACCCAGTTGCGTTGAATCGTCGCCTTCACAATACAAACAAACCTCCAGGAACATGGAACGGGTTCTCATTCAAGGGCCAGCCCATCGAACAAGAGACACGGAGAAAAGAGGAAAAGCTGCTCGATGCGTGAGAGAAAGACGCAGCGCCATCAGCCTTTCAGGGTGTGAATGGAGGTGGAAAGGGCAGCCCCCTCTTTCTGACCGCCCCCTCCTGCCCCCCCATCGTCGTCGTCCGGTGTCTGAAACTTTTATGAAGCAGCACCGTGCGCTAAGCAACTGGACAAACATTGTAAAAAAAAAAAACAGACAGAAAACATCAAACAAAGTCTTAAGAGCTGTGGTGGCAAACTGTGACGACACGCACCGTGTCGAACACGTACCGGAGCCAAACATTCCGGTGACAAGTGAACGGTAAAATCGTCCAGACGTACTTTATAGAGGTGCTGTTCATTGACAAGCCGGATGGGAGATGCATTTCAAAGTTAGCGGTTTCCTGTATGTGAAGCAAAATCCGGTCCGAGGCCCAATTGTGGAACGTGCAAGGCTTTTATTTGGTTGCAAAATTGTTTTATTGAATTAACAGGTTAACATTATTAGCCATGGTCCTATATTTTAAGCCATTTAAGGGCCTAACTTTCAGCCATGTCTGGTCTTAGTGTGAACAAGAAGTTGGCATTTAATTATTATTACATTAACTACCAGTATTATTGCTATTGTTGAGCTGTTTAAGTTCAGTTCTATATATATTTTTTGTCAGATATTTATTATTTAACTTGATGTAATTACATTTGCAGTTGAACAGAGGCGTCTGGTCGACTCCTGATCATTTGTTAATTTGTCACGGGAGCAGCTGGTCCATTGGTGACTATCAAATCTGGACTCATTAAAGTTTGGACTGGCCCGACTTATCTGACCTAACACTATGCAGATGAGAGAGACGTTTTTTTATGGAAGTCAAAATATGATGCCTTGTCTTGTCTTTCAAACATTGTTGTTTACGTCCTGCTTGTCTAGACGTTGGTCCCACATTCACACGGGGCTCAGAGATGCCACGGTCAGGTGGGAAGACGTAAAAGGCCACGCATTTTCAATAGTGTGCGACTCATATATTTGTCCCGGCACCAGCTCTGAGACGTTGAGAGGCAGCTCCCCACGTCTTTTCATTCAATGTGACCCCCCGCAACCTTTGGCTGACTTTTGACCGCACTGCATTCATGCTGCTGCTGCGAGATGCTGCTTATTCCAAACTGGCCAATAACAAGAGAGAAAATAATCAATTCAGCCTCACCCCCATCCCCCTTACATCACCCCTGGGTTTTATTACACTTGAGCACCCACGACCTCTAACTGGACAAAGGACAAAAAAATATTCCCACCAGTATCACAATGATTATTATAAAAAAGTGAATTTAAAAAAAAGGAAATATCACTTTAACATGGTGAAAAGTCATTTGACCCTTTATTCTTACAGGTGGCTTTTTAAAAAAAACAAAACAAAACAAAAAAACAACATATCATTAGTTTTGTTTCCAAACCTCCAGACACAAAATTGTGTCAACACCAACCATTTTAACATAACACAGACAGTACAGTATAGTGCTTAAAGTGTCCACTCATTCAGACATTGTGCTGAACTACACACCACATACAACAGGCACTGGCAGGAAACATGCAGCACTTTCCATTTAATGCACTCAATGACCTTGTTACACACTGTGGAGACAGCGAGAGGCTGGGCTGGAAAAAAAACTACATCAGAAAGAGGACGTGACTGTTGATGAAGGAATAGAGTTCTGTGACTAAATGGAGTTAAATGGTTCTTTTACCCTGATAAGACACCGGCACTGTCGGCTACATGCTGTAGAAACAACAGTACCAGGTGTGAACATGTTCATGTTGATGTTTTCAGGATGAGACTCTCATCTGAAGACTGATGTAGGTACTGATTTTTGTAGCAGCCTGTCAAAGCTAATTCCTAAAATGTTGACACCAGATGGTGAAATTACTTCACCATCTGGTTTTGGTTAATTTACTGAAACGCCTGTGCTGTTTTGGTATATATATAGGCACAACTTTACAAAATGCATTTGTGTCGTCGTTGTTTCTGCTACCAATAGGTGGCACTCGTCTTTTTTGTTCTCGAGTGGTGTTAACGAACAGGACTGAAGAGTCCGTCTCTGATTGGACTGTCCTAGCACGACGTTACTTTTATCTGATTACATTTTCTGGTTTTACACAAATTGGAAATGTATAATTAAAATTACAGGTTTGTAACTCAAGTTAAAGACAATTTATATATGTATATATATACTGTATATAATTTACAGTGAATATAAATTGAGTGCCTTTTTCCCAGGTCTGGTTGTAGGGGTCAGTGCACTTACAAGAATTAACGTTTTAACAGTTTCTAATTTTTTTAAATGACGTTTTATCAAGTATTGCACTTCAATGTCGTCTAACCACCAAGGTCAATATACGTGTCCTCAACAAGCCCAGAAAAAAAGAGGAATACAGTCACTTTCCACCACTGATTCTAATAGCCCCCTCATACTGTACAAGCACATGGCCACAGGAAGGTAGATGAAGATTTTACATTCATAAATACATAGCATATGCATTTGAAAAAATTCCATGAAGCAGTGAAAACTGTTACAATAATTTCATGTCTTGATCAGAAGCAACATGAGACTGAAGGAGGCGCTGAAGACAAACAAGCTGCAAACAAGCAGAATCTGTCTGGCACAAAGTAAAACAACTTGGAACGAAAGTCAGATGTCTCATTGTGTGCATGTGGCTTAACCATTTAAAAGATGACTCAGATAAAAAATATATATATATAATACTTAGTATTATGATAATTGGTGGAAATTTTCATTCATGGGTTCAGAGGTTGTCAGGGCAACGTGACGTTTGTCTAATTTACAGTGAGAACGAAGGAATTCTGAGAAATTTTGGGAACGTGAGCCCTGCGTGTTCATCACATTCAACTTACATAACAGGAAAGACAAAATGAGGCACCAGAGTCTCCTCCGCAAGAAAGATCACAAAAAAGTGTATTTACAACACTTCAGGTCAGCTTTAAATACAGAGAAACAACGCTCTCACATAGAAAAGCCAGCGACTGTCCATTCACTCGTGTGTAGTGTTGACGGTTGATCCTCAAGTTCACGTTCGGTCCCACGTATTCCTTGTTCCATGTGATCACAGTGAGCCTCTGTCGTAGACAGTACCAGTAAACGGACACCCACACGATGGCACCAGCAAGCGCAAAGAGAAGAGAAAACAACCCACCATCCAAGTCAGGTCAGAGGTCAGAGGCGGAGCTGGACCCTGACAGACGCAGGCACCGTGTGCTCTTCTTGGTTCTTGTAACCTCACAGACTAACAACTTGTACTTTGATCCTGTGGAGGCGACTGTTCTTCACCTGTTTCACTACGAGATCTTACAGTTCCCTTTTGAGGAGGACGACGAACTCTTCGGAGGACTGTGGGGGGGCCTGAAGGACTTGGAGCGTTTCAGACTATTGCCCTTGCTCCCACCGCTGCTGCCTGAGGCCGCACTGTTGGCCACAGAATAGGAGCGTCCATGCATCATGACAGCGTTCATGCCGTTGGCCATGGAAAAGGACTTGAGGTGGGACTTGATGGCCACAGGGAGGGGCAGTTTGTCAATGAGGTGCACGGGCGTGCAGGACACAATTGAGCGGCAGCACAAATCCTGAAGGCTGAAGACTGAAGAACAGTTAGGAAGAGGAATAATTAACGAGGATGTGGTGACAGAGTGTGAAACAAAGAAATGTTTCATTTGACTTTTTTTTACTTTGTATTAGACTAGTAATATATATTTAAGTACATTAGTACGACATTAGTGCATTCTGTGAAAGAGTTGTTCCCAAAAGTGAGAGGGAGTAAGCGGGGGGATAAGGTCTTTTCTTTAATGCTCCCACAGTGGGCACCCAGAACAGATTTTGTTTGTTTTTTTTACTCAGGAGAATACATTTTTTCTAAAACTGTATTAAAGTTCAGTGTTCAGGGTTCTAAAGCAATAGCTGGAAAAGTGTCAACGTAGGGAGGCTAAAAAAAACGGTCCCTCTAGCGGCTGTCAGTGTGAAAATAACAAACATGCGAAATTATATATTTTAACGTATAAGTCGCACCTGAGTATAATTTGCAAACCCAGCCAAAGGATGAAAAAAAAGTGCAATTTATAGGCCGGAAAATACTGTTACATCAACAAAACCTCATCTGAAAGCATGAACTCATCTGCTCACCTCGGTTTGGTTTCCAAAATTTCTCCATCCCATGCCTCATCAGTACGATGCGTGAAAGTTCCGTGAAGGATTCAATGACATTGAAGTTGCAGAGTGGACTGACCTCGAAGAAAGTCATGCTGTTCTTCTCTGCATACGCCCTTGCCTGCTCTGTTGGCACCTGCCTCTTGAAAGCAAGGTGGAGTCTGTTTCCTACGAGAATCCTGGGCACACCCGGGGCATGCTAAAGTAAATGAACAAAACTGTGGTTACAGGTATTTGACTGTGTGTTGGTTTTTTTTTTTACACATTCATACAGCCGTCCACCTGGTGGACAGGGCAACAACTGTTTTCTCTGTGAAAAACAGAGACGCAGGATATTCCTCCATCTGCATGTGCTTCCTGTTAAGTAACATCCTGACAGATTACCTCGTCAATTTCCCGGATCCAACGGTCAATGCCATCAAATGACCAACCATTGGTGATGTCATACACAAGCAGGATGCCCTGGTGAATGGATGACAAACATCATGTTTTTGAAAAACATAAAGAAATGTAAACATTTCAGTTTGTAGGGGCTGGAAACAATAGGTTTAGCGTGTAATACTGGCTTAAAATTAACTCTTGTGTTGTGCTTGATGTAGACGGTGCCTAAGACTAACAAAAGTTCTTACTTGTGCTCCACGAGAATATGACCTGAAGATAGTACAAAATCGACCTTGTCCTGATGTGTCCCTGTTGAACACACAAACATGTATTTAGAGGTCAGATTTAATTTACTTTTGAACCTACATATTTCAGCAGATTATTTTCAGAATAGTCAGCACCATGCAGTGGTATAATAACATTATTTACTGTTCAAACAGTGACAATATTTTTTTACACAAACCTCAAAACAAACAGTCAATATTATTAGTGGCATTTTTATGAAAAAAAAAAACATCTAGAAGAACTGATGCATTTTAAAGATTCATCAGTACAAAACACGTGGAAAATAAGTAAAACAACAACGTGACAGCATCAGATTGATAATAAAACACGCACTGACCATAATTCTAGTTTCACTCTTCTCCCATCCAGCAGAATGGTGGTGGTCTTGTAATCGATCCCTGCAGACAATCTGAGTTAGTTCTAGATCAGCTCAAGATGACGTTGAATAAAACCAGAGAGGATCGACTCACCACTGCTGTAAGCATATGGAGACTCCACAGAACCGTCTTGCAAACTTTCCAAAATTTCCCCCTTTCCGACATCGCTGTCTCCGACCAGAAGAAATTTCAGGAGATAATCGTAACTCTTTACGGGACTACTCTGGGTTCCCATCATCCCACGCATCTGATCCGACCAACGGAGAGCTGCCCAGGCTCGTCAGACGCTCACAGTTCGGGTTTAGAGACCAACCAGAGTCCGCAGATGTGATCGCGTAAAATTGGATAGCCGCCGTTTGAAGTTGACGTTAGCTTATTATCCGTTTCTAGGAACACTAACCACGGTTTACGACAAATATACCTTTAAGTACAAGTATAATTGCCCACCGCACTGATTAATCTCATATCAATACTGCGTAGCGTAAATGTTGACGATAAAGATTACAACCTTAGCCGAGTGTTAGCTGGCTGTTTAGCCTGCCAGCTAACATAAACGA
>NC_024315.1:13823878-13836277 GCF_000523025.1 Cynoglossus semilaevis
CACGACGCTTAACGAGTTAAGTAGATTCTAAAACAACAGTCTGGTCTAATATAATTTGATGTTCATCAAATATATATATATATATATAAAACAGAAAATATATTTAGCTTACGAGGACAACGACTAGCCAGTGGCTTGTTCTAGTACTTCCTGGTGCCGACGTCATCTTCTTCGTAACATCCGGCTAGCGTCCATTGTTGTTGTGAACGTAAACCATCAAGTCTTAGAGAATTAAATTATGACAAAAAAGAAGAATCACCATTGTTGTCATTGTATAGAGACGTTTAAAATGTGTATTTATCGAGTTATATCTAATGTTGTATTTGACGCAATAATACGAATGAGGTAATTGACTTCACAATACTGAAAGAAGTGTTTTCTAGGAATTTGCACCCCACTGTGTCTTCTATTAAATAACATTTTGTACTCCCTAGTAAAAGCTCCTCTGCCCAGAAGTGTGGTGCAGTACAAGTGCTATGTTATGTTTTGTTAACAAAAGTTATCACAATGTCAAAAATCCCAACTCAGTTATGTCATGTCATCTGTAAAATATAAAAATGATGAAAGCTTTTATTGCCATGTTTCTGTCTCTGCTGCTGACAAAACACAAACTTTCTTTTTTTTCTGACTAGTCATAGGACTAGTATGTTTTTATAGTTACTTTCCCCTCATTGGTTGTTGTTAAATTACTGATTTCGAGCAGCCGTGGCCGTTCTCTTGATTGCCAAGTACAAAAACCAGGTAAAACCCCAGACTCACACCCAACTGGTGCTGGTGAAGGCTTACTGTCAGTTGGAGTCAGTGAAGATGAGGTTAATGCCTGCTGCTCTTCTTTTGTCACTCTGTTTTTCTGTGTGTTGTCTTCAGTTTAGAAGTCCACATGGATTTCATCCTTTTGTGTCAGATCCTATAGCAGAGTGGGAGAAAATGGACGCAGACAGAGATGGAGATGTGAGTTCAGTCATTGGCAGGGCTCCGCCTGTGGGTCGAGGTTCAAAGCCAACCATGCCATCGTTTCCCGAGTATGTACGTCTGCCCGTTTCAAAGTATTCAATCAAAGCCTTTAAACCAGGGAAAGGACATGAACCTCTCCCTGAGTGGGCTAAGGAAATATTGCTTGTTCCTTTCCCTTCTGAGTTAAAGAACATTCCCTCAGTAGAAGCAGCAGCAGCACCAAAGGCACTGCGACCTAAATACCTTGAAATGCTGTGTCATATTGACAGAATATACGTTAGAATTAGAAGGGAAGTTTTTAAAAGTACAGAGGCTTATAAGGGCTTAAAACTAGGTAAATGTCCAGTAAACCAAGGCACCAAAGATCATTATTACCTGCTGCACCTTCTGAAAACTGACTGTGGATACCAGCTGGAGGTTGGTAACAATGCTTTCATTGTGTTTTTTATCTTTTTTTTTTTTTTTTTTTTTTTTTTTTTGGAAAAAGGAAAATGAAACTGTCTTTACAATCTAGAGTAAACCAGATTACCTGGCCATCAACATTATGCTCAACTACGTGCCATCTGGCAGTGTGATAAGGGAATTGCCTTTTAACATCCCCCTGCAGTGCAGGTATCACAGGTATGGCTTCCCTCTTCAGTATTAACTAAACTCTCTAAACAAAACGAATACTTAAGTCCTAACAAGAGACATGTTCTTCCAGGTTGTTTCACTCCTATAAAATCGGTTTCTATCCCAAACTTAAAGGAGGAACTGTTTTCAGAGCACTCCAACCCAAACAAAGTGTAATTCTTGTCCCTCTTGATGGTATGTTATTTTCATGATCACCTCTTCTTGCCATGTTTCTGCTGTTTCCCTCATCTGTTTGAAAGTTATAAAAACCCAAATACAATTTGGCTTTTGATAATAGTCTGAGCTCCAAAGGGAGGTGCTGCCGAATGTTTGTAAAACTCACTGAAGAAGACTTATCAGTTTACTCTGAAAGGCTACATGTGTGAAGAACAAATTAAAGCCAAATTATTCCAACTTCACAAACTTTAAAGGCCCAATCCCCTTATAGGTGTGATACCAGAGTATGAGCAGTGAATATTTTTACTTACCTACCTCCAACAGGGGGTGCTATAGAGAAAGTTTGTTCTAAAACCTGTCTGAATCTTTTCTTTTTTCTTTTCTTTTTAGCATCTGGCAATGTAATCACAGCTCCCCAAACCTACACTTTGGGTCAGGCCATGTACTTCATGGCCAAGAAGGCAAATGACACGGGAAGTTCTGAGAACCGTCGCATGTACATTAACAAATGTTTCATGACTGCCAGCCAGAACCCCAACTCCAGCCCTAAATATGTAGTTATCAACAACCAAGGGTGAGGACTGAATTTATTTATTTATTTATTTTAATTGACACTGACTTGTTCTGTCTCTCTCCACCTGCAGCTGTATGGTTGATGGCAAACAGTCTCACCAGTCAAAGTTCCTCACTAGTTCCTCAAAGATAGTCCAGAAATTTACAGTGGGTGCTTTTATCTTCAAGGATATGATTTCCACCTCTTCCTTCTCACAGGTATGTCAAGAAGAGAGGATGTTTCACGAATAGAGCAGATCAAACTGTAACATTTTTTTTTTGTTTCTTTAGCAACTCTACATGCACTGTGAGGTCTCCATGGGGAAACTTACTCTTAGTTCAAGTTCAAAAGCGTGTAATTATGACCTTAAGAACAAAAGGTAAGTTACAAGTTGAGGATGCTGTTTTGGCCTTTAACTTGCCACAGACCTAATAAAAAAAAAAAAAAAAAAAACGGACTCTTTCAGGTGGGAGGAGATTTATGGTGACGACTCTGTGTGCGCCTGCTGTGAAACGACCTGCCCCACAATACAGCCCAGGGGTAAGTGGTCATGTTACCATGTAAAGAAATACCAGGGAAGTCCAAAAGCTCTAAGACAAATGGGATGGTGTTTCCTTAGGACACTTGTTCTGATCTTTCACACCAGGTCAAAACCTCTTTCCTGTTGCAGACTGAAATAGAAGGATGAATCATTGATTTCTGTTCAAGTTTGTTTAAAAATGTGATCAAATCAAAGGTAACACAGGTCAAAGCAGTAGGAGACAAAGACCAGTTGGAATCTGTTTTAGTTCCTTATCATATATCACATTTATTTGCCTCTGTCTGGGGTAAACTGATCCCACAGGGACTCCATTTCTCTGTGAAGCTTTAGTGAGTGTTGCTGATTTTTGTCTTTACAGCTTCCAGAAAGACCATCTCCAGCCCCTCCTGGCAGGTTGACCTGAGCAACGATGGTTCTGTTCATATCGAGCCTCTGGCTGTTGATGCTGATGGAGTGGTGGACAGTGACATGGCTGACGATCTGGAAAATTACTGGGAGGATGAAGAATAAGTGTTTTAAATAAACAGATTTGATTCTGCATTGATTGACCAATGATTTGCATCCATCTTAAAATACTGGAATGACTAGACACTCCTGTTGTATTGCTAGAATGTTCAAAAAATAAAATGTTGTTACAGACACGGGGTTTTCATTACTTGGTCCTCTTCAGCACAGAGAGATCAGAAGATTCTAGATAAATAGCCATGTCACAGCATCTTTCTTCAGAACATTTTACACAAATGTTCAAAATATTTCTAAACTAAAACTTGACATTTATCCATTGACACACACACACACCAGCTGTGTCATACAGGTATATGTATTTTAAATAAGTCACAGTTGTCCCACACAAATGTAGTCCTGTATCAGCATGTGAGTATTTCTAAGCATTTCCTGGAAATGCATCACTGCATTTCTGTAAATACAGTCATGAACCACTAGGGTGTGAAAGAGATTCACTGGCTGTGCCTGACAGAACATCTCGGGGAGTGAAATCATCTTTTTAGTTAAAGGGTTTCCAATGACGACATGATGCAGAACTTTCTCCTGCAGACTCCTCTCCATGAACACCAGCAAGTCTCTCACTCTGCAGACCACAGCCTCAGGTTTCCACAGTGAAGGCTGTTTGGTCAGCAGTAGGTGCAATAGTGCAGTTTTGAAATGACACTCTTTGAGTGCACTGCTTCCAGACAGCGCCACCTGTCTTTTGTGGAGAAAACATGCAATCTGTAGAGTTTGGATGTGGCAGGGGTTTTCAGGTAGATGTTTGGACAGACTTTCCAAGAGTTGGTCTTCATACATGGTGAGGGAAAGTGTCCAATAGGAGTCCAGGTTGTTAGAGCAGCAAGGCGTCATGTAGAAATGAGACTCAGGTGTGAACTTCACCACAGGATTCATGGTGAAGGAAAACTTCATCCCTGATCTGAACCTAACCAGCAGAGTGCCTGGAGCTTCGATGTAGGGAATACTTAGCTCGAAATCATACTTGTGTGAAACTTCAGCCCAAGCTTGTTTGATTGTGCTCTGGAACCACCTCCTCACCTGAGACTTGGACAGAAAGGGAGTATTCTCCACGCAAAGGCATCCATCAAGCACATCCATCACCTCAGTCTCTACTTTCTCCTTCTCAGAATGCAGCAGGCAAACCATGTCCTCGTCTCCACCCGAGGACTGGCAGGGACAGCCATTACAGACTCTCTTATTTTCCACCACCTTGATTTGAGCACAGATCTGCATGTCTGGTGGTACATCACTGAGTTGCTGGTTCCACGGCAGGCACTGGAAACCGTACGGCTCGGGTGGAGCACAATGGATGATGACATCCCGTGAAGTGATCACCTGATAGTCCTTAATCCACATGCCTCCACTTCCCTTACAGGTGACCCTCATTGCTTTCACCATATCATGCGCAAAGCCTTCCAGAAATTCCTCCCCCAGCCACTTGTTTTTGAGAGAGGCCTGTACACACTTAGAATGAAAACGCTGCAGAATGTCACTATCGTGCAGTGGCACCACTCCGGCGATGCAGGTCACTGAGGATTTCCTCTGTCCAAGGTGTTTCAGGAGGGACTTTTTTACAAGGTACTTTACAGTGAAGCGAATCAAGGAAAAAAGGGAGAAAATGTTCCAAAGGTACCAGAAGTAATCCTCGTCACTGACTGAGATGACTTCCTCTGACATTTCACTTTCCTCAGAAGCGGACACTTCCAGTTCATACTTTCTCTTCACATGCTCTTCAGAACTGACTGTTTCAGTGGGAGTGATATCTGGCCGATCTACTTCACCCCATTTGCTTTTCGTATTCAGATCTAAGTTCAGATGCGTCTCAGAGTCACTTTTAGACTCTTCTGCTGGGTCTGGTGCAGAATCCCCCCTGCCATGTTTCCTCTTTAGCAGGTCAGGTTCACCATAGTCATTCTCAACGTCTTGACTGAAGACAATCTCATCGTTCCGGACTCTACGGTTATCTGTGTCATATAGTTCAGACTGATTTACTTCTTGGTAATACTCTGTATTTTCAGGTCCTTTGCCGTGTCTCAGTTTCCTCTCTTCTTTGAGAGCTGACATTCCGTTGTCCAAATGCCCTTCCTCCTCCTCCTGCAACACACCTGCATCTTTTCCTATGTCCACTGTGGCAGAATCATCCCATTTCTCCTCCACCTCCGGGTCATTCCTCGGACACAGTAGGAGACTCAACGCCAGCACAAAAACTCTCAGGACAGAGTCTTGCATCATCAAAGTTTTCCTTAAATGAGTCAAATAAAAATAAGATATATTAGTTATGGTCCAAAAAAATGAAGTGAATCTAAGATTAATGCAAACTCATCAAGAGAAAACACGCAAGATTTTCATTGCTCACCTTTTTACTGCAGCCTTTCAGTCTAAAGTGAATAGGTACAAAGAAGGAAGTGAGTGACTGTGCACAGCCACAACCTCTTCCTCCTTTAGCTGTAGGTTGTGTTGCAGTTTCCTGTACACCCTCCACCAAGATAACAGACACAGTGAACTTCCTGTCAGTTTCACCCAACTGTTACAAAGGACTTTCATTACACAGTATCTAGAGATGAATCCGGGGGCACCTGGTAGCCCCCATGGACCACTCCCATGTTCTAAAAACCAAACAAGTCAGCTGTTACTGTGCTTTTCGAATCAGTTCCACCTGCAGTGATATTCAAATGGGTGCAATGATGATGGTAAGAAGAGTGTCTGCTCTGTCCCCAAAATAATTTTTATTACATTACATATGGGACGTCTGTGTCAAACAAGTAGCTCCTGAAGTAGCTGTCAGTTTCAAAAATGTTGGTGACCCCTGCCTTAGACAGTTCTCCAGTCCATCACAGGGTCACATATAGACACATAACACAAACGACCATTCACACTCACATTCACGCTTAGTTTAGAGTGAACTGTGAACCTAGACTCTGTGAAGAAGCTGGAGGACCCATACAGGTTTCTCAGTAATCCAGAACATTTCATCCTTAGAAATTCAGGTTTAGGAACCGGCCAAGACATATCTTCAGTTCCCATTGAATGCTCCAAATAGATTCTAAGGCAGTGTTTTCCAACCTTGGGGTCGCACCCCAGGTGTGGTCACCTGAAATTCAACACGGGGAGGTCACGGGAAATGTTTAGTAATTGATGAGAAAAGTACTGATAAAAATATCTTTTCAACTAATTATTATTATGATTAATGTTTTGATTAAAAAGAAAGACACAAAAGACCATATTTAACAAACTGTATTCTTTCACCTTCATGAATATTCATTATGTTCAAATAAAATGCAGCATCAGTTCATTATGTTCAAATAAAATGCAGCATGTAAACACATCTGAGCGGGCACATCTCGATTGGTGGCTGTGATCACGTGACTGAACAAGTGACAGCTATTAAAATGTCTGAGGGGTCGCTAGAATTTTGTGATTTCCAAATGGGGTCACAAGGCAAAAAATGTTGGCAACCACAAGGGTTTAAGAATAGAGAGTAAAGTGTCATGGGGTCAGCTGAATGTCTAATGTCAGTGGATCCCAAAGTGGAGGACAGGCCCCCTGCAGGACGAGGAGTTATTCCAGAGCAGGCCAATATGTTTAACTTTTGATATTTCTGCATTTGTATAACATTGAAACAATTACCTGTTAGACAAGTAGAAACATTTCTAATTTGATTTTCTTTGTTCACTGTTTTAGAAATGACAGTGTTTTAAATAACATCCAATTAAGTTTTTAAATGATAGCTGTGTACTGAAGAAGCTTCTTGGACGAGAGGTGAAACGTCTTCATGAAACTAAGGCAGTCCAATTGTCCTTGATGTAACCGTCTTGAAACGCTGTGCATGTGTCACCTCACCTACACCCACAGGGTGCAGACAGACTCTGCACATTTGGAAAGAAAAAGATCAGTGTGCGTTTTATCTTTTCATGGGTTTCTAACTGGTTTGTCCAGCTTCGCTTCATTCACTGCTGCAGCAGGGAAGGTCGACACATCTGTTGTACAATAAATCCGCAACAATAACTTTGTTTGCATGTGATCGTGACTGTCCCAGGAGTCTCTCTGGTTTTGATTGAGCAGATGCATACTTCACCTCTTTTGACAACAACCACATTTTCCAGGCAAAGCCACAGATATTTGAATGTTCCACAGCTGCCCTTTGCATATCTGGTGACAGCAGCACTAAATAAATGAAGTGATCTCTGCAAACGTAAAGTCACACTGGTTAAAACAAAATCTATTTCCTGGTGAAATAAAGAAAACAAGTAATTTTGTTTCTGGACACAGTTGTTTTCTGAGGCCTGTATCAGTTTATGTGTGGTTTTAGTGGGAGGTTGTTGTTTTTTGTTCCCTGACAGGTGTCCTTGAAGGGTGGGGCCTGTCCACAGGTGACGTGGTCAGCATTGAACACCACCACAGAGATTCAAAGAGAGACTCAAACCTTTCAGTCAGAACTGCATTATCTGCAAACAGCTGTCTTTTAACAACCGGTTGTCGTTTTAGTTTTACTCCAACAGGTGAGTTTGATAAAATGTTATTCATGTAATTAATTGTATCAGTAGAATGTTCTGAAATCCTTTAATTATATTATAATTTAAATTATTTGTCACAGCTTTGTTTGTGCTTTCTCTGTGTTTTTTTTTTTTTTGGGGGGGGGGGGTTATTTATGACAGGGGTTCCCAAAATGTTTCCTAGCAAGACCCCCAAACAGCATTAGTTTCCCCTTAGCAAATCCATGGATAATGCTACAAAATGTGTAAAGTAACATCAACTTTTAGAACGTATTTTCTTACTTTTATTCTGCTCCTTTAGTCCATTTCTTGTCAATAACCTGTCCATTTTAACAATAGCTAGCTAACGCTAGCTCAATGAGAAGAGTAGCTTAATAACAGGCGGCAGGACTATGAGGTCATCGTGTCGAAGTTGTAGCTGTCACACAAAGTGTGCTCAAAATCAGAATTTGACAGTAAATTTAACAGTTTACCTATCGAACAGCTCAGGGCATATGGTTATAAAACATTTAATCTAAACAATTTAAATCATTTCTTTTTTCTTCCAATTTTCTGAGCCCCCTAACGCCCTCTGGTGGCCTTCAGAGGGTCGTGCCCCATTTGGAAACCAATTATCTAGGTCTAGGATATAGTGACTCCTTATACTCTTGTTTCTGCATAATATTGTTATAATATTGACAGTTTGTATGGCCTAAATGATGACGTTTTACTCAGGCAGGACGCCACTGGGTTTGACCATAGACCATTGATCGTAGACTACGTAGACAACAAATATTACCTTTAATTGGTGTAACTCTGTGGCGCTTTGGCCCAGAGGCAATGCCTCTGTCATTGGTGTGCAACCCCAGGGTTCACCTCCTGGGCAAGTTTGAATCCTGGTTAGGACGGTTAATTCCAGTGGACTCACCACCTGCAGGAAGGTTTGGGGGGTTGGTATGGTGCAATGTGATTTGGGTGGCGACTGCTGCCCCGCAACCCGGTAACGGATAAGTGAATGAAAATGGATGGATGGATGGATGGTGTAACTCTAAGTGCATTATTTGATCATTTGGAATTATTTTTCGCTCTTTTTCCTTGATAGAATTTCACCGGTAGCAAAGCTCCATCACATCCACCAAAGATGGATAAGTTCCGTATGATGTTCCAGTTCCTGCAGTCCAACCAGGAGTCCTTCATGAATGGGATCTGTGGAATCATGGCTCTGGCCAGCGCACAGATGTATTCTGCCTTTGAATTCAACTGCCCCTGTATGCCGGAGTACAACTACACGTACGCCATAGGCCTGCTGATCATCCCTCCGATATGGTTCTTCCTGTTAGGTTTCGTCTTAAACAACAACGTTTCAGTGCTGGCTGAGGAATGGAGGAGACCAATCGGTGAGCGGAGGAAGGATCCGTCCATCCTTCGCTACATGTTTTGCTCAGTCACGCAGAGATCCCTGATCGCACCTGCCGTCTGGGTGTCGGTCACTCTCATGGATGGGAAGAGTTTCCTCTGTGCCTTCAGCGTCAGTTTGGACATTGACAGGTTTGGGAATTACAGTCTCCTCAGGGGCTTGTCCGAAGTGGAGAAGATGAAGGTGCTGGCAAAGATTCCCTGTAAGGATCTGTTTGAGCATCAGGAAATCAGAATCGCAGCGTCAAGATACGTCAAGTGTATTTCACAGGTAGAGTGTTGACAACACTGACTGGACCGGGTGACCTCAGGATTCTAACATGTTCGTTTCAATTGTCTCACCTTTATCTTACTTCCACCTGTGGAATGCTTAGTTTATACCACTCCACTGCAATAATATGAATAGAATAGAATAAAACAGAACAGAATAATGGAACGGGATAGAACATAATATAATGGGATAAAATAGAACAGAATGGACTGGAACAGAAAAAGGGAATAGAACGGGATACAAAATAGAATACAATAGAATAGAATGGAACAGAACGGAATGAAATAGAATAGAGCAGAGTATAATTGAACTGACAAATAAATCATTTACCATGTTTACTGATCTATATCTATTATTATCTGAGAAACTGATGTTGGCTAAGAATATCTGAACTCATCACTGCACCCTAGTGGATGTATTAATTTTACAAGGACGTCACACGTAATGCACACACAGCAGTGGTGTCATTTTCAGTGAAATACTACATTAGCGCAGGAATCTTACTGAAAATACACAGAGAACTTTTGCCGTGTTTCCTCGAAAGGTCACGTGATGTAGGTCAACTGAGGACACGGTGGGCTGGACTCCTAACCACACAGTATTGGTTTTCATACCTTCTGTCCTGAGACACTTACACAGGTCTTTTTTTTCACAGGCCTGTGGCTGGATATTTCTGCTCATGATGACCTTCACGGCCTTCCTGATCCGGGCCATTCGACCGTGTTTCACCCAGGCCGCATTCCTCAAGACTAAGTACTGGTCTCATTATGTTGACATTGAGCGCAAAATGTTCGACGAGACGTGCAAGGAACACGCCAAGAGCTTTGCCAAGATCTGCATCCAACAGTACTTTGAGAACATGAGCGGTGAGATGCAGAGCTTCCACAACCAGCGCTCCTCAGACAGCGACAGCGACGAAGATGACGAAGACATCAGGAGGAGTGACGAAGACAAGCTGCTGGGCATCAGGGCCCAGGATGACATGAATAAAGTGTTGTGGAACTGGCACACCTGTAAGCCTGCTCTGGCTCTGAGGAAGAACTATGCTGATGTTCATGAAAATGAAAAGGTGAATGGAGAAGCCAATGGAGGCTTCAATGGGTTTGTAAATGGACACACTCAGGACGTGAAGAAGAAGGAATGGGCGGTGTATTACAGTAAAGTCTGAGGAGTTAACAAATGATATAATACCTTATAATGCATTAATTTCCCAAAGGGAACTCCCAATGGATTATTAAAGTTCTATCTATCTGTCTATCTTCCTATCCGTCCGTCCATCTATGCATTTCACTGATTTCTGAATGCGAAATAGTGGTCTTTAAAACAGGTGAAGTTCATTTTAGAGCCAGCTTTTCACGAAAAACAACTAGAACAAGGAAACAAGGTTTTCGCGCAAAGTATGACATATATATATATATATGTAAAAACAGATATAAATGGTTTATTTCAGTGAGCTAACAGCCAGTTAGCGTGTTTGTCCCTAGACACTAGGATTGACACAGAAAATGCTCCACTACATTTCTCCGCTACAAAGAGTACTGTAAAAAAAACTGTTTGTCCGGTCATGCAGTAGACCTGCTCCCACACCCACCCACTGCTCCACAGATTTCCAGCTTACGAGGGAAGAACGTTCTAAGCCACAGCCTTGAAATCTCAAGTGAGTCAAACAGAGTGAGGGAAAAGGTAGTATGAGATTATAGACAACAGACATATTAAAGTAACACTTCAGTGGTTTCACTGTGTTTGTAGAAGACACCGACACGTCCTCCGTACAGCTAACTGAGGACATAGAGGACATAGACAATAAGGCTTCACTAACACCTGTAAAACAACAACAAATAAAAAAACGTTGGGTTTTTATTTTTTATGACTCCTTTAGATGTTTTAATCTGTTGTGTTTTACTGCAAGGTCAAAGGTCAATGTCTGAGCTCTGGCTCAGAGTGAAGACAGACCCTGGGTGAACGAACCTGTGACTTATCTGATTAATTAAAACTCTTAACTAAATAAACTAAACTAAATTTTTGACAGCTAGTTTTTTTATACACAAATGAAACAGAACGAATTGTTCATTTTTGACAAGTGGAAAATTATAATAAAAAATAATTTATGTTGCGTGTGTGTACGTATATATGACCATGGTATTAATGTCTGCTGCTGAAGAACGAAACAAGAGGTTCTGACCGCCAGAACCATTTACATGGTGATATGAAAACAAAGCCACCATTTGCATGCCCTCCTCTGTCTGAGCTCCAACACTCCAGTCAGTCCAATGAGAACAAAAAACGACTGTCCAATATGAGTCCATGGGAATCTAATCTGTAAATAATCACTGTCATACTTCGTCTGTGTTACTGCAGTAGTGGAGTTATTCTCCCTCGTCACTGCACCTTAAATAAATCCATCCATGTTGATTTACATGTTGTCCTGCACCGAACTTTCACACCTGGTGTGCTCTGGCGCCCCCCAGAGGCAACTAACTCACTTTACAAACCACTGCTGTGGATTCACAGTAACAGAGTAACTTCAGAAACGGCTGGAGCACCGTTTGCGACCACAGACGCTGTGTCCACGTCTTCTTCACTGCATTGTGATCGTACGCATGTGAAATCTGTGATGTGCAAAATATCCCACCCTCACTATGCAATATCAGCTGTTCACGCCAAGCTGAAGATACAAAGGTGTTTTCCCATAACGCAACACAAGAGGGCGCACTCCTCCCAAAACCACGGCCATTAACAAAACAAGTGTACTGTATACGATACACATACAGCATGGTGTAACGCTATCACAGCAGAGTAGTAATGAAGATGATGGAGCTGAGGGAAAATGGCATCAATCCCACTGGAGCACATCCCACCCTCACCCCCCCCCCCCCCCCCCCACACACACATACAGCCA
>NC_024315.1:13839823-13844313 GCF_000523025.1 Cynoglossus semilaevis
TATTGGAGCAGCCGTTCCCCTTCCTCCCCTTCCTCAGCTCATCCAGTAGTCCAGCAGCTGTTGACTCAGGGTCACTGCCGAGCTGGAGGGAGGGGGGAGGGGAGATTTGTTATTGTTATTATTGATTTTCTGCCATTAAAGTCTGAAATATGAAAACTAGCATCAGACACCGTACTACTGCGTGTTAAAGAATTAAAACCAGTTCAGACTGGTCCCTTTTATTCACCAATTGTGTTGATCATGGGCTGGAGTGGCGACAGGAAGCAATTCTTTTTCTACCAGTTATCTCGCTCTGCAGTTCCCAGCCTTTTTTTCTCAAGGACTGGCCGACCATATTTTGAAAACAAAACATGTTTTAGACATTATTGTGTTAGTACTGGAGTCTTGAAGACATAATATTTTGGAATACTGCTTATCAGTTATCTTGAAATGGAAAAAGAAAATAGAAATGACATTCTTTTTGAATGAAGTACGTTAGCAAAAAAGAAGTACATTTCCCACTGTGGCCCGTTAGCAAATGACTTCTGGACTGGTACTCGTCCGTGGACTGGGGGTTGATTGTTTTTGGGCCGCGGCACATATTCTTCATTAGAAAGACTCCATGGCACACCACCAAATAAAATATAATAAAATGTTGTAATAACCTCCTAGGTTAAATATTTCACTAAAATCTCGCCTGTTTAGTTGAAGACAACACTGATATACCCGCAGGAATTGAAGAAAGACACTCACAAAGATCTTCTTCAGAGAACAGCTCTGATTCTCTTTTTTCAGTTTTCACAGCCATTTGCTGCCACCTAGCATTAAGTATTTAATTGTTCTGCCTCCCACACATTGACAAACGGAGAAAAAGTATTTGCAAGATATAAATGTTTTTTTCAGACCAATTAAGTGACATTGGGTAATGTTCCGCGGCACACCTAATGATCTGTCACGGCACACACAGTGGTTGGGAATCACTCAGTTGATAATGCATATGTAACACAGCGTCTCATACATGTTCATCTTGGATGTGGTTTTTCTGATTATTTTTTTCTTTGAATCATTCAAAAGGTTTCCTTTTTTGTTTTGAAGTTTGAAGTTTTGGACTTTTTTAACTGTTGTTTCTGACTTTTGCAGAAGACCCACAGGTAGAAGAGAGGCCGACTGATTCCAACAGGGCTCTCCGACCAATGCCACTGTGACCTTGTTGTGTCCATCACTCTTAGTCATCTGCAGGTGTTCAAGCCCTGATTCTGATTCTGACCTGAAGGAGATCTTTGAGTCTGGACGGTGGAGCGGGGGAGAGTGTGTGCTTCCTGTTTTCATCAGCTGACCTCCACTCCACACAGAAAGGTTGTGTTGTGGTTGTCAGGACATCAGCAGTGCACATGTTACAGACCGGGGCCTCTCTTGACTTTGCTGCAAGTGTGTCTCTTGTCTCCCTCTCACATACACATGCACAGAGGTGTGTGCGTACAGGGACACACACACACACACACACACACACACACACACACACACACCATGCTGGCAGCCGCCCTATTCGTCAGTGTCTCCCTCATTCTGCCTCCCTTCTGCCTGCAGATTGGAGGAACGAGGGAGCGGGGGAGGGCCAAGTGAGAGGAGAGTTGCGAGGCAAAACGGCTGGTCACATGAGCAGAGATCTGTTTACAAACCCAAGGCAAGAGCAAGGGGAGGAAGGGACGGGAACGGCAAACTGCAGGCTCTCTCTGAGCACCATTATGGACTGAAAGAGGAAGAGGGGGAAGCCTGCCACGACAAAGACAGCTGGAGGTGGGACAGACACACAGACACACTTGTGCACACACAACGCCTTTGTCTCTGATTTTTTTTTTCTTTCTCCCCCTCAACTGAAGGAGCAGATGGTTGGAGGAAGAGTAGGACTCCCTCCCCTCCACACATTCACAAACATACACTCGTGCACTTGCTGACACACAAACACACACTCACCAGGGACACACCGAACCCAACCAGGGGGTTGTTGACGACCGCGCAGAGCTGTCCTGACTTTGTTTGGTCTTTGAAGGAAGTGAATCTCAGCCTGTGACTGTGAAGGAGGAGGACCAACCACTGCAAGATCTGAGGAGTGGAGGAGGAGACAACAGAGGACAGGAGTGGGGGATGAGACTGGTGAAAATCCTGGGTTACAAAAAGCAGCTTTAGGCAGAAGACAAAACACAGACTAATGCCTGATGATTAGCCTCGGTGGAAGAGGACGGTCATTTTGAATGGTGGACGTCATTGAGCTGAGTGAGAGGAAGAACCTGACGAGACAAAGTGAAGTCACAGAGGCCTCTGCTCTGCTGGATATGTAAGTATTTCCTGATACCAAAGCAGCCTGGCTTGTTTATGACATTGTAACAGAGTGAGATTCAGCTCCGCACAAGAACAATCTGCCGAAAAACACACGGCATGAGGCATGAGACGCACGGTCAGTCCTTGTCAACAACATTTCTTTGTCTTCCCCTCTCTCTCTCTCTCTCTCTCTCTCTCCTTCTCCCTCTCTCTCTTCTGTGATGACATCATTCTGGTCGGGATCCAGGAGCACATGAGGTCTCGGTGCTGGTCCAAACACCAGTCCTAACATCTCCCAATCATTGCTGCAGAGTGATTGATCCAGATTTGAAAATCGATCGGCAGCACGGAGCTCATCTGACAACGCTGCAGCTTCCAGGAAGTTGTGGAATCTGAGCAAACTGAAACCAGCACGGTTGTTGTTTGGAGGCGTGAGAAGAGCAGCATAGGAGCAATCCAGGTCGAGGTGAATCAAGGCGCCACACACATTCAGAATCTGGAGCTCTGGCCCTGGAGCTTGGCTGTCATCCAGGCTTCTGCTGACAGGGCCTGAATTTACTGCTGCTGCCCTGGGAGTCAAATTTCATGCAACTATTCCAATGGTGCAACGGTAAGTGAGTGGATTTTTCTGTCATCTGCCAAACAGACAGCAGTCAAGAACACATGTACTTACTTGCACCCTATAAAACTCTGGAGCTCAGTTGTTGACAGCGAGCTAATAGGACACACCTAATGGATGTGCTTCAGAAACGATCAATTACTCAGTACATTTACATGCTCAGCTGATTGGATCTGCTGTTACAACATGGCCGGGCCGTTTGATGTGACGTCACTGCTGGACTTGAACACATGCACAGAAAGAAAGTATTTGTTTACAAATGTAAGTCGGACTTTTCTACCACAGAGACTCACAATCACCCATTCAACCTCTGGTGCTTCTCCTTAAAAGAGATAAAAAAAGAAAAAAAAAAACTATTAGAACTATTACTATAGAACTCATAGTTAGCAGGTTATAGTGTTAAGTCTTTGAGTGATCGCCAAGAATAGAAAAGGTCTATAAAGGTCACAGAGTCCAGTCAAGAACCAAGAGTAAACATGCGCTCTGTTGTTATTCGAAGGCTGATTTGATATACATGCGATGTCATGTCCTAGTTCACCACGTTCAAATTACTAAGTTGGAAAAACATTTTCAAACGCAGTGGGGTGACCTTCAACAGCGAATGGGGTTTATGAGACATGGGAGTCAACTGGGGTTAGTATACAGCTATATCTGTAGCAGGACTGTTGTGGCTAACGTTAGCTCTGGTGTTTCCACCAGAACAGTTGTAGCTAACATAAGCTCAGGTGTCTGTACCTGTATTGTAGTAGCTAACTTAAGCTCAGGCTTTTGTACCAGGATTGTTGTAGTTATTGTTAGCTCTGGTGTCTGTACCAGGACTGTTGTAGCTAATGTTAGCTCTGATGTTTATACCAGTACTGTAGTAGCTAACTTTAGCTCTGGTGTTTGTACCAGGACTGATCAAGCTAACATTAGTCCTGAAGTGTATATCAGTGTGTCATAAAGTGGAGGACTCAACATTTTACACATTATTGTCCTGTACTTAATTAATCTCATCCCAGCCTAAGCAGCTTTATGTCTGAATACACCATCTATGACTTCAGACTTTACTGCTGGCATGTTGACAGCCTGAAGATGACATCACTGCAGGGTTACACTTTGGACTTTTCAGTTATTATCATGCATTGTCTGGTCTCTCACTGGGCTCAGGCTGCACAGTTGTCTTTGTAGTTCTTATAGTAAGAAAACCCATGTACACAGAATAATGACAATAGTTACAGCATTAATATACAACACGTCAGAAACTCGGAGGTAAGTCAGTAGTGTTATTGTTTTTATCTGCGTGGGTCAGTCGGACCGACACGCCGTCAGTGTACTGAGCGAGAGATCGGTGTTTATGTTGTATTTAGGAGTTTGAAATCTGCAACCAAGGTCATATTTGACTGGCAGCTGTGTCAGCTCACACTGGAGATATTCAATTCTCTGACCTTGTGCGGTTTGATTGTTTCTTTCTCGATCGTGCGTCCTGCCACGTTCAGGATGGAGCGTCTCATTAAGCTGCCTGCCCTCCACCCTCTAAACCTCCATAAATCCCCCTAAACTCCAGCCGTGGCAAATTATCCGACCAGCCGTG